>NC_065519.1:22150887-22169854 GCF_006386435.1 Epinephelus moara | reverse complement strand
AGCCCTGTGAGGCAAATTGTGATTTGTGATATTGGGCTTTATAAATAAAATTGATTGATTGATTGATTAGTGGCAGTTTACCTGTCATCTTCATTTCTGTTACTATCAACAGAAAACTTGTACTGGAACCCAGAGCAGCCTCCGCCCTCCACATGTATTCGTAGATACTCGCCCTTTTCCATGATTTCCCCTAGTCTCTGGATTAAAGGGGAGATAGGAGCATGATGAAAGAGGCGCAAAGCACAGCATAACAACTCAATACATTTTCGACAGTGGCTGCATGGCAATGTTTTTTTAACATTAAATGGTTCTGCTTGACTGCCTATAATTGGGTTTTAGATGTCAACAATTCGGACAAGTAACAATTCACACTTCGGTGAGTCAGAAGCCAATTACAGTTTCTGTGTCTTACAGTCAAATACCTCAGATGTAGGCCTAGAAGAACTTACACATATATGCCCACTAATCCCTGTACAGTAAGACTATGATCTGACATAATGGAGTCCCATTCTGTAGCTGCTTCACTGTCAACACTGGCACAGAGGTGGGGTTAATTAAATGTTTGAAGATTTACACAGATGTTAACACCGTCAACAAAATATCTTGACTAACTCTGACACTGATGTGGCATCATGTAAAGCAGTGGTTCCCAATTGGTGGGTCATGGTCCAAAAGTGGGTTGCAGGTCCATTATGAATAGACCGCAAGTTACTCTGAACGTGTCATGCTTGTAAAAAACACACTTTATTTTGAAGTACAGTGAATTTCCAGCACAGAGGTTTCATTTTGAAGTGCCATTTCCTGTTGTAGAGTGACAGACTAATGGAGAGCTACTTGACAGAAACAGCAAATTAGCTCGATGACATGGCCATACTTGTATGATGTAGTATAAGGGTTAAATACGTTAAACTGTGTGGACCTTTAACTATTGACCAAGGAGGAATCTGGACCCTGTGGCTGGACCAGTTGCGAACCACTTAAGTAAAGTTTTGGTCCTCCCTGTATGGCAATAGATTTGTTTCAGATGTATGTAAATGTGTGATCAATAAATATAAAACAACTTAAACAAATACAAAAAGGATTTGTAAGCTCACAAAAATATTGTGCAAAAATAAAACAGATCTGCAAATACACACATTTTAAAAATTAAAAAAGACTGAGTGCATAAAATATAAATCCATAAGCATAACACTAAGATTCACAAATAAAAACTGAATTCACAAAATGTTCAAAAGCTGTAAATGTTAGGAAGATATTCACAAATGCTTTTCATTTATTTGTACATGAATTAAATGTATTCACAGACATTTTTGTGGTATTAATTTGTGTATTTACAGACCCATTTTATATTTGCAAAATACTTTTATGGTTTCCTTTTTTTGTATTTGTGGAGGTGTTTTATATCTACAAATTACACATTTACACACATGTTGTCGACCTGTTCACTCAAATAATACTGAGACAAATCTATCTCCATATACCAGGCTTTCCATGCATGCATCGAAACTGCACACGCATCTTTTCATTAGCTTTTTCCTACATGAGAAGTGTGTGATGCCTAGTCATAGTATGAATCATAAGTATCTGCTGACCTTCACACATGACTCAGTGAGGCTCACTTTATCTTCGGGTTGGTCTGACACAGCTAGCTTCTCCTGGGATGAGGCACTGCTAAAGCGCTGAAGCCCCGCTGTGTAAAGGGCTGGATAGGGGTTTGGGGGAAGTCGGTGTAACTGCTGGGTCACATTGGGGTTAGTCAGAAGAGCAGATGCCCTGAAAAACATAGATGTTACGTTAAGATCAGGCAGCAGAGGTACATGTAATATTGCGAACCCTGGCGCTAGCTAGTTACCTAACGGTAGCGTTAGCGGCTAGCTTGCTAACTACCTGGCAAATATTCAACACAAAGCTCCTGTCTCAACTCAAACAGGTTGTTTACACGTTATTATCCGTATTTATATCTACAATATAAAATGTAACATTACCTAGCAAGGCTCAATACTTTTGCCTTTGACGCAGATATCATAGCTCCTCTCACGAATGACATCTTCCATAACAAACGTTGGTAAATTACACCCCCCAACGGATGACGAGACGCAGACCGCATTTTAATTGGCTGAAATGGTGGTCTGTCAAATAGATACGCCCACATTGGTGATACGATGATTTGATTCGTCAGTGTACCTGCCAATCATAAGGTATTTATTTCCCTAGATATGGGATGTTTTATACCTTGGTTTTGCCTCTCAGGCACAGCTCTTCTTAAAATATATGCCATCCTCAACAAGATACACCAGCCAAATGTTAATATTGGGGTTTATATTACAGAATATTGGGTTATTATGCTGGTTTTGATTTCAATCTGCCATTTATAACGCACGGGGCGGGGTCTTGATAGTGAGGGGATTTCCTGACAGGCTAAATTGAGGGCGGAATGTTCTTTGTATGCTAATAAATAGGCGTTATTTGGATCTCGTGATACAGCGAAATAAAAGGTGCTAGGCGGCTACGGCTCTCACTCCGGACACGCTTCAAAGGTACAGCTTGTTCATTGACAATGTATTATATCTACGTTTATTGTTAATCTACTAATAAGAAGACTGAGTATGTTTTTATGCTGTTTATCACATTGCCTTGTCGTCAACGAGTGTTTTTTTTGTCGTTTTGTTCAACTTTATTATCACTGCGACGCTCGGGACACTTGGGAGAAACAAAAAGTCATGATTTAGCACTTTCTGCTGACTGTCAGACTCGGCTGGTAACGCTCAAGTTAACTTTTCTGTTGCGTAATGGATATTTATCTGTTTTAGGGTCACGAACAAGGAAAGAAACATGGATGTACGGACTGGGTTCATCGTGTTGTTGTGCCTAATGGGATTCACCTGCGCCAACCCGGTGAAATTCCTTGACTGCGGTAAGTTTCACTCGAAACGTCTCAATATGCAGATTTGACGTTAACTCCTTATGTTGTATTTTAAATATGTGAAACGGCCAGTCGTTAATTGTGAGTAGGTTACGGTTTAAAGAGTAGTACACATGTTTAACTGATCCCAAAAGGGAGTGACTAGAGCCATTGTTGCAACACCTCAGCTTTCCCATGACAAGTCAGTGTGCTGTGAGAAAGGTCTACAGTCTCAAAGCCAATAGTATGTAATTTCTAAATACATTAAACAGAAATTTAACAGCTGCCTAAGTGTTACCTAAAACGTTTGAGTATCAAAATTGTTGGTAATCTTGTCGGTAGAGTTTTGATCCATCCCTTTAACAGATAACATCACCTGTCCTGAATACAATATATTCATCATATATACACACACATGTGCTCATATTTTAGGCTTCTCGGTGTTCAATTAGGACTTTCCAGTGATTTTTGTACAGCACTAATATAAATTTGCGACTTGGGGTTTTTTTTTTTTTTTTTTTTTTAAAGAGGTCAAAATTGAAGCTTTTCCTTTAAAATGTGAGTAGTGAGGTAATCCACTCCACTAATCCCAAAATTGATAATCTCAGTCACATTACTTTAGATTACATGCTTGCCCAGCAATGATATTATTAATTTTGCACTGTATTAAGACAAAAATATATGTATTTTATTAGTTCTTTTAGTTTGTAACTCTCTGTATCATTTATTTTATTGGCACAGTGTGAGTGTTGAGAGCCAGTTTCCTTGTATGCTTTAAGTACTTGGCCAATTAAGTTGATTTTGACTTTTTCCTTATGTTAATGTTTTTATAATAATAACTAACTACTAACTAAGACTAGTCTTGAAACAAGAGTCAAACATTAGGCATTGTTAGTTTAACCTTCTTTACACTGGAGGGAGTAATACAGTGATGACCCTGGAGGTTGTACATCATGTCCTTTTTTATGATGTATGTAAAGCAAGTCAAGTTGTCTGTGACGTGGCCTCTTCTAATGAAAATTTAAGATATTTAAACAAGTGATATGGCAGCAGCTTTAACATTTACCTTTTTTGAATGTCCCATCTTTTTTCTCTGCAGGCTCCTCTTCTGGCAAAGTGGCCTTAGTGGACATTAACCCATGTCCCAGTCAGCCATGCCAGCTACGCAAAGGACAGTCCTACAGTGTCAATGTGACATTCAACAGTGGTAAGGGGGTTTTATCGTTTTTAGAAATGCTAATCAGAACATAAATGCTTATATTTTAACTTTTGATCTCACGCACTGTATGTTTTATCTGTTGTAGCTGTGGAGAGCCAGACGAGCACAGCAGTGGTTCACGGTATTATCGCTGGAGTACCCATCCCGTTCCCCATTCCCATAGAAGATGGCTGCAAGTCTGGAATCCAGTGTCCCATCCAGAAGCAGCAGAAGTATAACTACATGACTGCGCTTCCTGTGAAGACTGAGTATCCTGCAGTAAGTAAAGCGTGGTACATTAGCAAAAATCCTCTTAAAAGCAGTTTCCTTTCAATGTGACCACATCACTTTTTGCATCTTTCACTTCCTCAATATTTCATTTGTGTACACAAAAGCTCACCTTCTTCAATTCTGACTCTTCTGCACTTCTAGATAAAGCTGGTTGTGGAGTGGGAACTGAGAGACGACCACAAACAAGATCTGTTCTGCATCAGGTTCCCAGTTCAGATTGTGAGCTAATCTCGCGGCAGTATGTCCGCACAAGTGTTTGTTTTTTTTAAAAGGGATTCAGCTTTGAGTAAAAATCTGAAGAATGTAAATGATTCTAATTAAGATCTCATTTTATTCATTCATCAAATTGATTTTTAAGATGTGTCTTTCACTAGTTTGCAAGACGTTGGCGCACTCACACATCTTGAATCCTGCAGAAATAAACGGCTGATCCTTGCTGTGACCTTCTAACAGTCAGTTTTAAGAGATGCGGATGTGAAACAATGCGGTTAATGTGTGAATGACCCTGACTCACATTCCACTACAGTGCAAATGTCTTGTCTCACTGGCTGCTATGTAGTCAGAAAAGGTATATACTGTGCTACTACTTCGCTAAAACTTTTTGTAATATTTCTTACTGACAATGTACTACTAGACATATGAAATTAGATATTGTAAAGAATTATGAAAATTCTAATAAAGAAAACTAATCTGTACCAGAGTTGCATCATGTGAATCTGATATACACAAACTTTTGATTAGTATTATTATTATTTTTAAAGTAAAATTTGTGTTAAAACGCCACTTCCAAAGCTTCACACGAGCTCATGAGGCCTTTTAGTAGCTCACGAAAATATTAATACAGTAGGCCTATATCTCAGGATTTTGTTAATTTCTATAAAGAAAACGAAATATTGTTTCAAAGTTTAGATTATTGTTCAAGATGTAAACTTAAAAAATCTCCCAGGATAAGGACACGGTGAAGACCTCAACACAAGCTGTAGTCACAGACCCTTCAGCCTCATCCTGCATTTAAAAAGTATATAGTTGAGAGACAACCAAAGAGCTAATAGAACAATAGCCAAGCATCAGGGAGAAGAAAACCCTTAAGTTGTCAATGAAGCCTATTAATTGTAAATGATTGTTAAAAAACAAAAACACGGAGAATTGAATAAAATGTTCCCCAAAAAAAAAATCATTATGTCCAATGCAATATTCACAGGAAACAATCTGCTCAAAAAAGTTCACTCATTATACACAAGCTCCCTCCTGTTTGGGTTAATTGTACATTTTCAGATGTTCTGTACTGTTATGCATTAAAGCTAAAATATGAAATATCCATAAAATGTCACTTATAGGTCATCTGTTTATTCATTGATTGAAAAATGGTCACTTAAGGGAAAAGGCTTGGGACTGATTTGCCAAATGACCATTTTTAACTTACCCTATCAATGTGTCAGACAGTTGTTGACACACTCTGCATATCGTAGGCAAATTTGAATAGATGTAGCCAAGGTCAGCACTTCACACTACAGTGACTCGCTAAGCAGTGGTGAGGAAACCACTTCTCCTTTTTTTTTCTTTTTTTTTTTTTTCTCTCAATGTAAGTTTGCCTTGTAGATTGTTCATGGGTAAAAAATGAAGACAAATGTAATTCTGAGAATTTATTGGTCTGAGCAAAGGCCAGCAGCAAGTAATGACAGTATGAATGCAAGGGAACACGTTTTCTTAAAATAGATTTCATAATACTGAATTAGGATCATTATCAGGTCACATAAAGCAGCCCTAGAAGTCTTCATTGAATATAAACACGAACCAAAGGTTTGAAGACCACAACAATATATATATTTGTGTATATAAACCTCCACAAGGATAGCGTCTTTACTTTCACAGCAAAAGCTCAAAATGCAAGCTTGAGTTGCAATGCAGTATGGAGGGGAAAAAAAATATCCAAACACAATTTAAATTGGTATTGTATACAGTGCCAGCTATTGAGACTATTCATGGTTTTCAATAGTTTCTGACCCATTTATCCATGTGAAGTGTCAGCCCCACAAAATACCATTTGTCTCTGTCAATATAAAAAAATTCCAGGAGTTATTTTTTGTACTTTTCTAACCAAAAGTCCGTCATTAAGGCAGTGTATATATGAGTGGAAAGACTATAGCTTTGGCTCTTTCACTGAGACACCTGCTGAATAAGAACATATTGGGTATATCTGAGCAGATATCAGGTCACAGCTTTAGTGCAAGCAGGGCAGAAGGGGAAGCCGGATCAATAACTTGCTGCTTCTTTCTCAAATCATTTTGATCAGTACAAAAAGGTGCAGAAGTCTCAAACGCTGTGCACACTTACAAATTTGTATTCTGTGGAAGCTTTCTACAGAAAAGTCAACACCACAATGTTGCAACAGACCCCATTTAGCCAATCCGCAGCAGTCACTAAAGTTAAGTAACTAACATGAAGTCATTCAATGATATGAACGTCAGAACAAAGCAGAGTTGATAGGGCAGGGTACCCCTTATTGTAGTGGTAGCTAGGCAGGTGGACGTCACATAGTAGGCTATAATATTTGACCAGACTTGGTTATTATTGGCTCATATTCAAATACACCCACATCATCAACCTCTCTTCCGCTTTAAGCAGCATCTTGGTCCTTTTTATTGTCCGTTTTGCTTCAGCCTCTCCAGCCGCTGGAGCAAAGCGTTCCCGAAGGCTTCTCTGTAACCTGGACTCAGTGTGTCCAGAAGCGAGTAAACAGTCTCATGATACTGGGTGCTCAAATCCTCATCCACTTGATCGAAGGCATAGCCCACCACCTGTTTGGTAGAGTTGATAACCGTAAAACATGCATACAATGACTAATCAAACAAGAAATTAATGTCTCACTTTTAGTGCATCTTACCCTCAGTCCTGCCTCTGTGAGCTCCAGACAGTACCGGTTCCCCTCTCTTGTTTCCACGTTGATGTAGGCCACATCCGACGCGCTGCTGAGACTTTGTGACACGTGCATTTCGGCAACGGCAAATAGTACGTCATTGACCACTGCTTCTGCCTCCAATCTCATGTCCTTGACGTCACCGAGCACAACACAGTCCTCATCAAATGAAGAAACGATGGCTTCCTCAGGCTGGCAGTCTATCTCCATCCCCTGTAACAGAACAACAGCGTTATCGACTGACTCAGCTGAAACCCAGATGTTACTGTGTGCAATAAAACCTGCTGACTGGCACAATGATAGAAAGAGGTCTCCATGTCCTCAATCACCAAACGCACTTCAAAAACCCTGCAGTTAACTGGGACTGAGTCAGAACATGCAGCTCTCTACTGGCATGGCAACAAGCTACATGAACTCAACACTCCCGTTAAGTGTTATCTGTAATGACACAGTAGTCTTTTAAACTACACCTGTAACATCTGGTCATAAACCTTTAAAACATATGATAAAGCTTTGTACAGCTTTAAAGGAGCAGTGAGTAGGATTTGGTGGCATCTAGTGGTGAGGGCTGCAGATTGCAGCCAGCTGACACTTCTCCCATGTGCAAAGCTTGAACTCCTGGTTAAGATTCCTTTAGTATTCATTGTTCCGGAGGTTTTAACTAGGAGCTGAATTATCAGCAAGTGTCATGTTACAAATCAGCATTTCTCCGATGTTCGACTCATCATAGACGGGCTGTCCCACTAAATTCTCCACACTGGACCTTTAAGCAGCATAACATCACAGGGCCGTGATTCAGCTGTAGTGATGTTTATCTCATTTCCATGAAGCCCATTCTCTGAAGAAAAACAGAGAAGTCAAATAAACATGCATCTGCTGGTTCTGTGACCTTCTTAAAAATATATTTCACATCTTTTCTGAGTAGTTCATTGTGTGAGGAAAGTATAAACTATGTTTTAGAGGAACTTAAGGACTATTCTGGATGCACTTAAATATTTGAGTTACTTCCTGGACTAAATATAGTTGCACCAGAAACACAAGCATCAGAGATGAATCGGTATTTCCCAAGCAGTTATTAGTAAGGGAAAACTTTCAAAGACTCTTCCTTCTTTCATATTGGTTTAGCTGTAATATATCAGAGCACCGAATCTCGAAAGAGTCCAGTGTGTTCCCAGAGACGCAGACTAATGTTGTCTCCAGTGCTTCCTAATGCTGAGTTGGCTCAGTTTTTTTCCGTTTCATCTCACAAATGCTCCAAGCAATAACAAGCTTATGGCAGAGCACACTGCTTTAGTAAGGTGAACTGCAGTTGTTGCCATATATAATCCAAGTCATGTGGTACAGTGCTGCACAGAGCACCTGCAAGATTTTGGTGTTGAAGGCTGCTAAATGCTGACTAATCGATGGTGGCTCATGTAATCCACAAAAATAAACAACACCTGTTCCATGTCTACATGTCTGCTCTCTATCCTCCTTAGCACTGGTGGATTTTTGTTAAACAAGTTGAATCTTGTTTTGTCCCATGTCAAGGAACATTATGTTATGCATTCCTAAATGAGCCCTTTTCCTGCAGGACAGCTGTAACCTGTTGCTTTGCATCGAGCTGCGTCATCCTTGATTCCCTTGGCTGGGTGCCTTTATGGGCAATGCCACTGATTGTGAAACATGAAGCAATCTTTACTTAACCTGTTCCCTCGGCCTTGTTGACATCTATCTGGATTTTACAGGAAAAAAACAGTGAGTCTGCCTTTTTTATGGGAGGAGAAAGTAGTATTATGGTTTGTTCTTTTGAGATTCTTTATTAACCCAGTAAAGCAGATAAGAATATAGGTATAACAGACATTTGACATTTGTTTCATTAGACTGAATTGACATATTAAACAATAGTTAAAAACCTACTGGCACTTATGCCCACATTCATTAGGGAAGAAAGTATTGGATCCTTCACTTAAGCTGAGTAAAAGCAGCAATACCACATTGAAATGATAATTGATTACAAGCACAAGCATTTAAAATGTCACATTAGTAAAACTACTTTAATATTATCATCAAGCTGTGCTGCTGTAATTTATAGGCAAATGCCCCTGCGAGCGGTATCTAGTTATATATTACTGGGTTATTATCACTGTTGCATTAATGAGCATGTGGCGTTTTATTGTTGCTGGTCAGGTGGAGCTGATGTTACATTTTTTATGCAGACTAGAGTAGTTTAACTTGGAGATGTGCATGATATTTTAAAAGATAATAATAGCTTTGTTTTGGGTGTAAAATCTTAATTTTGAAGGTTACTAGTAATAATGGATGTCAAATTAATGCAGTGGAGTAAAAAGCACAATATGTCCCCTGTAATTAGTATAAGCTTTGTACTGAAATGAACATAGTTGTTTTCTAGTTGTATTATACTGGTATTACAACCTCCCACAGCCCCATAAACCATGTAATGTTAATAATGTTAACTGATTCATTTATACAATTAAAATCATCAACATCACAGCGACATTTTAGGGTCTGCAAGAAGCATTTTTCTGTATCTATCTGAAGCCAAATAGGCTCAATCTGGTTACTGATACAGACATCATAGATAATATTTACTCAATGTGGTAATTCATATAGTTAGCCTGACTGAGCTACTGTAGCTAACTTAGGTGGCTTTTTACTAGTTTAGTACGGTAAAATAAGGTACAATGAGTCATGCAGTGGTTGACGATAGCAAAACTCCTGACTTTTCTGTGGGCCATCATCGTCTTTAACCAAACTGCGTTCATTTTTCTCACCTCCTCGCTGGTTGTGTTCTTCCGGCTTGTTGAAGCTTCCAGCCCACTCTGAGCTCTCCGTGCACGGAGCTCAGTCCAATGAGCGTCACCTTACGTAAGACAGGAAACTCTCGAGCCTCAGATTTTTCGATAACCAGAGAGTTAAGTCACATTTACACAGGCTCTGTCTCTAATTTAGCTGCTTAGTTCCTAAATAATGACCTAGAAGAAATGTTGACCCAGTGCGCGTCCCGTGGTCCACACAGTTCCGCCATGTTGTGACGTCACTGTCTAATCCCACCCGAGTGTGTCGGTTCAATTGGTGCGGAGTCATGAAAGTGTTTGTAAACAACTCAGACATAAGGTAACTTAACAGCAGCGCTTATACCTCCAACAATGTTCGTTTACGTACGCGTGTGTGCATGTCGAGCTGGTGTGTGAATGTAAAGTGTTTTTTGGTCAGTGTACACCTCACGTGCGAGGGTAGTTAAGTTTGAAAATGTTGGGTTTTAGGGTTAGCTAGCCGTCTAGCAAGCATGCACCGCTACTGCCTTAGCATGACGTTAGCCGGCTATGCTAATGTTGCCTCACTCTGCAGGCAGCAGACTAGCTAACGTAGCTAGCCGGCTAGTTAGCTTAATGACATGCCTTTGTCTAGCTAGCGTTGCTACCGTCTCTTGACTACGATGACAGCTCTGTGTGAGTAAATATAGCTAAGGGTAGCTACTGACTAGCTAGTCTGTGACATGCTAACAGTTATTTCGCAAGTGCGTTTGGCTTGTTTACTACAGGCTAATGACACTAACGTTATCTGGACATTTTGTCTTGCACTGTATTATAACGCTACTCAGCAATTTAAACCTATGTATGCTTTAAACTGACGTATTGGTGGAGCTTGTTGTTTTCGGTTGTGTTGTAAACATTTTGTGTAAAGTGTGACATTACAAAAGAGGGGAACCATATGTGTGTCTCTCCATAGGCGACGCAAACTGGAGTCGGACCAATTCCCGCACATATCCCTGAGTGTCAACACATCCTCCAAAGTGTCCCTAATCCTGGGATGTGAAGGGTGTTTGAGCTCACGATTCCTCAATGTCTTTAAGTCGACAGGATGACACAACTGCTACACCAGTGATTAATTCATAGCTGTCTCAGTAGCCATAGCATTCCGGTTGCAGAGCCTCGAGATCCATTTCATCACCTGTGTACTGTTTACCTACTGAGTTAAGATGCCTTGGCCGTTTTCGGAGTCCATCAAGAAGCGGGCCTGCAGGTACCTCCTGCATCGGTACCTTGGCAACTTCCTGCAGGAGAAGCTGAGCTTGGATCAGCTCAGTTTAGACCTCTACCAAGGAACTGGATCACTTGCACAAGTGCCACTGGATAAATGGGTATGTGTAGAGCTACATTTGTGGCAGGAAATACAACAGATGGATTTATTTGATTTAAACACATAATTTGCATAAACAAAGAGAAGCTTCAGCTTGATTTTTTTGTTCTACAGTCACTCAATGAGCTCCTAGAGACGGCAGATGCCCCTTTTGAGGTCATCGCGGGGTTTATCCAAACAATTTCTCTGACAGTCCCATGGGCAGCCCTACTGCATGAAAACTGTGCCCTTGAGATCAAGGGCTTGGAGATGGTGCTCAGACCAAGACCAAGAGTGGGTAAGGACCCATCTTTGAAAAAGGTTTTAGATAGATGGAAATGTCTTGTCATTTTGTAACATATTAACAAGTTGACAAATGATTTTACTGAAAAGTAAATGACTGTGTCACCGCTGTATGTTCTTCTAGCATCTGGCTCTGAGCCCATGTACTGGTCCAGTTTCATGACGAGCAGCATGCAGCTTGCCAAAGAATGTCTCAGCCAGAAACTCACCGATGATATGGGAGAGAGCTTCCAGCCTTTTGAGGGATTAGAGAAGTTTGCCGAAACGATAGAGACAGGTATGTTATGTCTACACTGCTTGGCAACATTTAAAAAAGGTTTATCAGTCTTGTATTCTGTAAAGTGACTTCTATTTATTTACTATCTTGCAGTTTTGAGAAGAGTCAGAGTGACTTTTTTGGATACCGTTCTCAGAGTCGAACACATTCCAGAGAATTCTAAAACTGGAATTGCCCTTGAGATTCGAATCAAAAAGTAAGTGTGGACAGTCAAAAGGAAACCAGGCGGTTTCCAAAGTATTCTACATATTTTTCAACATCAGAATCTAGTTAAAAGCCTTGAACCATTATCAATTTACTTTCTCAAATCTGAAATCTATCATCAGTCAGAAAGGAAGAGACATTGATCAGGGGGAGGATATTTTTTTAAAGAATCAGTTGTGGATAGTAAAAAAAGCTGCAGCTAAATGTATGTGGTACATGTGATGCATTAGTTTTCGCTGTCATACTGCAGGTTCTTGTTGGGCTCATTGTGCTCTGTGGTTACTTTCAGGATTGTTTACTGCGATGAAACGGGCGAGGAGAGTTCAAGTGTGAATGTGCATCAGCCAACCACATTTGCACATAAAAACCTGCAGATGGAAGGCATTACCGTATTTTGGGATGAGTTTTCAGATGTGTCCCGTGCTGGTTGTAAATCTTCATCCACTCCAACGGTTGGTGCAGCAGTTATTTGAAATCTGGCTTAAAAGTGTATGTATATGCTAGCCTTTGAATATATATATATCTTATTTTGCAGGAAACTGAGCCAAAGCTCTCCCCAAGCTGGAATCCCAAAATAATATGTGAGCCTCATCCCCAGTTTACAGAGCCTGTATCCTCTTCAACACCCTTTGAACCTGTGCAGGTTGGGAGCCTCGGTGGTAAAATTGAGCTCTCCCTCACTCTGAAAAACAACTTGGCTATGCCTGGAGCAAAGGTAAACAAAGCATGTCCTAAAAACAAAATATTATAAGAAACAAAAACTTAATTATTTAAGCAATATTATAAACTGTGGGTTATTGCCATTAACTGGGTGTTTTACATACTTTGCTTTCAGCTGGAGGTTGTTGGACATATTGATACACTTATTATCCTGCTATCCCCACGGCAAGTTCATCTTCTTCTTGACTTGTGTGGAGCTTTCTCTGGTGGAGGTGAGCACCACTCTGTTCATAGAGAGCATTTGGGATCAAACTAATAATTATGTCGTTGAATGAGTCACTTAGAAGTAGAGTGAATAAAGTATTTTGTATTCTTTGTGTGAAGGTGCACAAGAATGGGCTAAAGATAGAAAGAGCCGACCCATACAGCAAGAGGATGAGTATCGGCTTCATATGGAACTGAATCGCTGTCTGAAGAAGGATACCGCTGTGCCAGGAGCAGACCCCGACCTCTTTGAGAGCCAGACCACCAGAACCGTGTCTAGTCGAGGTTGGACTGAAACACTGTTCCCCTAACCTCTGACCCTTCATAGAAACCAGATATCATGGTTGCATCTATCTAATGAAATGTGTTATTTCTTTGTCCTGTATGTATTTTTAAACCCATCTGTGGTGGGTGTAGATGATGTGTTCTTCTCCATGGCGGACATGGACATGTCTCACAGCCTGTCATCCCTTCCTCCTCTGGGTGAACCACCCACCGTTGACTTGGATTTGTCACTCAACAGCAACTACTCGGCCTCACCAGGAGAATCTCCCTCTGGAAATGCAACAGTATGTCTTCACCTCTTTGAGTACAGTCATAAAGATACATTAAATGTAACTGAGCGTTAGGATTCTCAGTGGTCTGGTTTCTCAATTACATTCTGAATTAGATCCTCAGCAAATTGCAGTACCATGTAACTGAATCCCTACACCGACAAAATTAGAAGATATACACATTATTATTTTCAGTGTGGGTGACTTAGTTTGTGTGGTAAAATCTTTCTAAATGAACTTCTGTTGTTACATTTTCTGTAGGCTCTGTGGGAGGATTACATGGACGTACCACGACAAAGAGAGAAGCAGACTAACGAAACTCCTGTCCAGTCGCGGGATCCACAACTGCCTCAAAAATTACTGAGGCAGACGTGTAAGTATGACAATATTTCAGTGTATTTTTACATACTTTATACACATTAAAGTGTAAACAGATCCCCCTCCACCAAGCTGTGTTTTTGTTGGCACTGCCGTTGCAGAGCCTAGCAACTACCAACAACAGAGTACACAATGTATTTTTGTTGTCCACAGTTACTTCAGTTGTTCCACCATCAACCACTTCTGCTGCTGGGAATACTAACTGCAAAGAACTCACTGATACTTTTTGGTAACTGGGAATAGCGACCAGGGAAAACAAAAGTGCTGTCCTCCTGTCCTTGCACAATACCTGACACACTTACTTTGTAAATCGTAATGTAAATTGTAAATCTTCGTAAATTGAGCCCTCGTCTTCCTGGGATCATACCTGGTGGCAGACAGAATTGCTCTGTGAAAGTGAGGCTTGTAGCGAACCAATCTAAACACTGACAGTGTCATTCTACAGCCATGCCCTTGTGCAATCAACACTTACTTCATTATGATAAACAAAAAACATGTCTACCTCCACTTTAAACTGTTAAATAATAGTCTCTCTGTGGCCGTGTGCTAAAGGGAGGTAAAGTTGTTGGCATGTTTTCATTCCAAGCAAAGATAACATCAGCATATCTTCCTGATTAGATCTCTGTTTAGGCTGTAGAAATGGTGAAGGTCTTGTCTCTATGAAAACCTACCAGCACTCAGTGCACACGGTTATCATTACACCACAGTGAAAACAAAGTATCTGTATTTATATCTGCTATCATTGTATTTCAGCCCATCCATCCAAAACCCACGGCGATGAGTCGAGGCCAGAGCTGGTGTTGAGGTTAACACTCAGTAGCCTGGCTATCTCAGTCCTCCACATCGACCCGCTGCCACCACCAGATTCCGCTCCCAGTCCCCTCGGCCCCATGGCTGCACACTTCTTCAGCATGGTGGGCCCGGGCCACCTCGCCCCAGCTGCTTTCCTTCAGTCTCGGACGGTGTTTAACCAGGCCTGCCCCCATGACCATCTCAGGTGCACTGCACTTTTTTTCTACTTCTGTTTCTGCAATATTATACTTGATTTGTCATTTAATTGTTTTATGTCTGTCTGTTCTGGGCTTATATTTGCAGATTTGTGGGCCAAGGCCTGAAGATCAACTATGAGCACTGTCAGGGATCCAGCCTGCGGACTTTCAGCACTGACGTCTCCCTCAACCAGATGGAGTTTCTTGAGTGCCTGTTCCCCTCTGAGGCCGTCATTGGCGGCTCCCAAAGAGGCATTCAGTACACTGAGGTTAGAGTTTCAAGCCTGAGCTAAGCACATTTTGCACTGCACTGAGCTTTGGTTGGATAAACACATTCAAGTACGCCTGAAAGTTGCAGCTGGCATGACCCCAAGAGTGTTTCTCACTAGTTTCTCTGTCACACCTCAGCTCCTGACATTTGACACCACAGCCAGTGCTGATGCACCGCTTACCACCTGCCTTCACCTGCTTTACAAACAGGCTGAGCGCAGAGGCCCTCAGGTAACTGCGTTTATTAGTTGGACTGAAACAGCAGCACTAACATTTAACACTCAAACACATTGTCAGGCTTCTGCTCAATTAATCTTTTGGCTCTCTGTGCAGGGCGGCCAGGTTCGCCTTAGCACTATTCCCAGGAAAGCAGAGATCCAGGTGGAGCTGGGCCCCGTGCGCTCTGAGCTCGACATCAGCATCGTTGACCGTCTAAACTCGTTGCTTCAACCTCAGAAGCTGGCCACCACAGAGTTGATGGCCTCCCACATGTACACATCCTATAATAAACACGTCAGCCTGGTAAGGGCGTCTAACTACTTTTATTCATATTTCTAAATATTCTTTATCTCAGATGTCTCAGTGATGATTAATGCAGCCTAGAAAATAATTGTCACAACTGATGATATAAGTCTTCTCTGTCTTAGATTAAAACGGTGAATTAGTTGCGTGTGTTTAGGCTCTATAATTGTGTAATTCCTTGTCTCTTTAATCTAATTTCACAGCATAAGGCCTTCACAGAGGTTTTCCTTGATGACAGCCATACTCCCACCAACTGTCATGTAACGCTGACCGTGAACGCCCCATTGCTGGGCCTTGCAATCCGCTTCCCCATTCCTGACTTACGCTCAGATCAGGAGAGGGGCCCTTGGTTCAAAAAGTCCCTGCAGAAGGAAGTACTCTACCTGGAGCTGGAAGACCTGGAAGTCAAAACAGAGTTCATGGGTGGCAGCTCCCCTGACCAAACCAAAATGGAGCTCACTTTCAGGGGGCTCATTGGTATGTGGTTGAAAAGAAAAAACCTAAAGCTCCATCTAAAGATGGTTTTATCAGAGGAATCACTCTGTAACTGCTTTTCTATTTTCTTGCTTTGCACAGGGAAGTTTCAGGAGGAGCCGGATCAACCAGCTGCCCGGTTCCTCAGAGTGTCCCACACCATGGATGGAGACATGTCAACATCTGAGAGTGTGAAATTTGACTGGCCGAGGTAAGTTATAATCGAACCAACCTTAAACTGATCTGTCCATTCAGGGGCACCTCTCAGTGACATTAAATCTCTCCGGGCAGGATTGTGCTAAAGATGAACCCCACTGCAGTCCACTCAATCCTCGAGCGGGTGACGGCTGAAGATGATGAGGGGGCTGAGGACCACTCCCTCGAAGAGGAAGAGGAGGAAGGGGCTGCCCATTCACTGAAGGATGTGTGTGACTTTGGGAAACCAGAGCCATCACCTTTTTCATCACGAAGGGTCATGTATGAGAATGAAGAGGTAGGTTCATTCTTTAAAAAATCTTGCGCTTAAATTCCAAAGAGACGCCGTTGCAATGTGCACGTGTTCCTGAGTGCCTATTTTTTTAGGGCGCGACAGCTGTGCCTTGAGATAAACAGAGTTCAACTTTTGGAACGCAGCAGCACACACTGCATGATAAATATGGAGAAGAGGTTAAACATTTTAGTGCACAGCTGCCCGAGATTTACATCTGTTCTTATAAACAGCAACTGTAAGAAGATCAGCTCTGCACTCAGGATTTCAGGAAAATAGGCTATGGTACAGTGCTTGTTAAGGTTGCTTAGCAACCTCAGACGCAACCTGCCCCTGCACTCTTGTAAGCTGGCACAGAAAAGGCACAAGAGTAGCACCCCGCATTTTCCAGGCGGTTCAAGATGTGGCATGTGTAAGGCCCCTAAGGAAATTTCTTAAAATTTGACACAAACGTTCACTTAGACTGAAGAATAATCTGATAAGAATTTGGTGGTTGAAGGTCAAAGGTCAGTGTGACCTCACAAAGCATGTTTTTGGCTGTAACTCAAGAGTTCTTAAGCTAATTACGACAAAACTTCACATAAATGTCAAATAGGACATCTTATATCCAAAAAGTCAAAGGTCAACTTCAGTGTGACATGATGTTCTGCATAAAACACTTTTCTGGACATGACTCAACATCATATCTCAGGAACAGAAGGGGAGACATTTGGTCAGATACTGAACTGGTGACACTAATCTTGGTTTCCCACCTTTAAACTGTGCTGATTGTATAGATCCTCTGTGCTGCCTGGGGGGAAGACATGGATGTAAACTGTAAGAGAAACTTGACTTGAACACCACAAACTTTTAGTTACACTAAAAAAATATTGCAGCACACATATTTCCTTATATTTGAAAAAGGTCCAGTGTGTAGGATTTAGTAGCATCTAGTGGTGAGGTTGCAGAACTGAAACTTCTCCTGTGTGCTGAGCGTGTCAAAGAGACAGAAAAAATAGAGTCTGAATTACCGCAGAAGCCGACGCTTGAAGCTTCATACTCTTCATCTGATTGAGCTTGAATTTGCGTATTTAAAGAATTGTTGTTTCAGTTATGATGATGGCATTGGTCCAGAGCAGGTGTGTTTAGTGCAGGCGGATGCATTTGCATTCAGGAGCGAGGGTGTCCTCTGGTTGATATATTTTAATATATGATGGATGCATCACTATGTAAACAGCAACATGAGCACTTCTTTGCATGCCTAACCTGTCGAGAGCAGGTGGTGAGGAGCCTAAGTTTAGAAAGTCTTTTTTTATTTTTGATTCCAGATGGTCATCCCTGGTGATGTTGCTGAGATGACAGAATTCCAGGAAAAAACGATGAACAACTCTCGCTTCGTCCTTGAGCTGTGTTTCCCCAATGTGCAGTTAGTGCTTCCCACCAAGGCGTTTTATGAAAAACTGCATAACAGGTACGGAATTTGTGATATGAAACAAAATGGCAGGACAAGTTTGTTAAAGCTTGAGTCATACAGTGGGACAGTGCAGCAGTAAACTTATGAAACTTTGTCACGTGTATGTATGTGTTTTGTAAGAGCTAAAAATCAGCAGGTAATCATTTTTTGCCGACATCCTTTATACCAATATTTTCATTTCAGGCTGTTACGAATGTCATTTTAAAGCCTCTATCTGCAGATACCAATGACATGCCGATATTATCATTCATCCCTACATTTAAAGGGCCAGTGTGTAAAATGGGTTGAAAACAGTGACATCAGTGGTCAAATTCTAGATTGCAGGGCTCACTCGCTCACCCCTCCCGTCGGGTAAATGACGGTGGCCTCGTAGGGACAAAAAGCCTTGCCACACGAGTTTTTCAGGAGTAGGTCTATCTAGCGACGAGGTGAATATTTATTTAGAAATCTAAACCATGTTACGATATTGTAATGAATCCCTCACGAGCAGGAGACCAGAGGAGCGTTGGGGGAAAAAGGCCAGTTTATTTGAGCACTCCAAAAACTCCAGTAACACTCCAGGGGGTAAAAGACTCCGTCCCAAACTCTGACTCTTCTAGCATAACACACACACTTCATACACACATACTCGTTTACCATACCGAGTGGGGACCCCCTCCCCTCTCTGCTCCACCAATCTCCAGCCCGCACACTGACTGACAG
>NC_065519.1:22025097-22150584 GCF_006386435.1 Epinephelus moara | reverse complement strand
AAAAGCATAATTATAAGGCTACGAAAACCAAACAAATTTTATTTTATAGCGATTATACACTTGTATAAACATATTAATGGGTAGAATATTCAGATGCAGATTCAGATTGACAATAAACCATGCCAGATATTACACACTGGCCCTTTAAGATATGATAAGGTACTTATAAAGATACTTGTTGTTGTACCTGTTCCGTACATAAAATGTATATTCTCAATATTTTAGGATAAACAATGACCTGCTGCTGTGGGAGCCCACTGCTCCATCTCCAGTGGAGACGGTGGAAAGCATGCCATATGGAGTTGGACTCTCCGTCGCCAGTCAGCTGATCAACACTTACTCCAAAGACAGCTTCAGCCAGTTCCGCTCTACTGGTCCCGAGGGTGAGACGACAGAAAACGTTTCCCATGAATTAGCATTTTTTTCAGACTCTAGAATTGTGTCAAATATGAGGTCATGTTTAAACAACCTGCAGCTCGTCACTTTATAAACATGCTTTGTGCTGTACTTCTAGAGGAGACCAGTGGCTCAGAGGAGGAGACCATGCACTACTACTCTCCTGCATCTGACCTGGGCCACAGGTCTCGCAAGAAGAAAAAGCCCAAAGCTCACAGCAAGACCTCCCAGAGCCTATTCTCTGTCATCCTCAGTGTCAATCATGGCCTGGTGGCGCTTCAAACTAATGCTAAGGTAAACTCACATCCTTTTTGATATCACATACTGTCCTCACAGTTTTATTCAGGCATATTGTTTTGTGGATAGTGGGACTGAGTTTCCATCTTTCTTTCAGAAGGAGGATAAAACTATACTGAAAAACAAACACGGCGAGTTCTGGCTGGAGGTGAAAAACGCTGTGCTGTTCAGTGTGACACAATACGAAGGCTATAAAGATCAACACTACGTCTGCTTCCACACCAGTAATATCTGCATGTATCACCAAGGTAAACCAGCTGTACTTACTTACTACAATATTACTCCTATGCTGTTCTATGTTTGTGACATTTGTTAATAATGTGACCTTAATATCTGTTTAGGACTTGTGGATGGAGGCACCTCTGTCTCAGACATCAAGTTGCCATGCAGGACACATCCCCACTGGTTAGAGCCGACCATCTACCAATCCGAGACGTCTCCTGAGAGATCCTCAACGCCCTCAGAGGGTATTGGTCTGGAGGCCCGCAGCATGGTGTCTGTTGCTGTCAAAATCTCATCGCAGAATGCAGAACGCAATGTCAAGGTAGATTACTCAAATCACTGATGGGGCACCTTTAGTTCACCCTGGTATCGATTCTCTGCCCGTTGAGCTGTGTTGGATTCATGGGACCCCCTGAAATTAGGCAATGTCCACTTAAGACCCCAAAATCACTTTGCTTAGGTCAGTGACCAGTTTCACCATTGTGAAATTTTCAGATTGTCAAAATAGTGTAATTTTTAGAGGCATAAAGATGTAAAAACATCATTTCATCAGCACACCATCGCTGCTTGCAGTAAGCTTTGTTTTCACTTTTATTGCTGGCTCGGCACTAAAACGAAGTGTGGGGATTTTTTGCTATGTGACACTAGTGATTGGGTGACCGGTGATAGAACAGTGTGCTTCAGCATGGCTCACGTTAGAGGGAATATCAGAGCTGTAACTGCCGCAGCATTAACAGTTGTGACACACAATAAAATCTGCTACGATGTTACGACATGTTCACATTGTCACATAATGGGATGTGGCTGTGGCTCAGGAGGTAGAGCTGGTCATTTGCTGCTCCAGACCACATGCCGAAGTATCCTTGGGCAAGATGCAAATGTGCCATCAGTGTGTGAATGCCTATGTATGTTTTGACTGAGCAGCAGATGACACCTCGGTCACCAGTGTGTGAATGTGGCATGTAGTATTAAAACTTTGAGTGGCCGGAAGACTAGAAAGGTGCTATACAAGTGCAAGTCCATTTACCAGAGGTCTTATCAAAGATGTTTCTGGCTTACCGAGCTTTTTATATCACCTGTAATACATCAGCTGAAGGTTTCATGTTTCTTTGCCAGCATTTGCATATTAGACAGGGATTGGCCTTCGGATACGTGACATACCCAATCTAGCTTGTCCGGGGTATATTTGAATCTCAGATGTTAGGGAAGTGCCAGACATTGCCCCTGTCAGCATAGGATCGTAAAAACACCTCTCCAGTAACAAACTTTACACAGATACAAGTCAGTATACTCAAGGTTATTTATTTAAGGGGACGTAAATATAAGAAAAATCACATTGTTGAGTGAAGGGGATCTTGAAGGACTCTCTTATCCTGTTAATCAACTTGCAATGCCTTTTCCTCTTTGCAGGATTCCAACCCCAGGTTAGGAAGGTGCTTTAGAAAAGAGAAAAGAAAGACTAAGAGTCTTTGTCCTGTAGATGGTGCTGTTGTCAAACTGAATGATTTTTCTTGATCTCTGCACCTCCAACCCAAACTCTTACCCCCGGCATGGTAAATAACCATGTTTTCGAAGTGGGACACACAGAGTTCGCTAACCCATGCGTAGTTGAATAATGGGCAGCTGAGTCAGCATTTTTATCCGGGGATGATTATATGGTGATTATTGAATTAGTTGACAGAACTGTTGCTTAAAGTTCAGCTTGCTTTTTTTTCCTGCTCACTTTTGGTAATGTGTGCTCTTTTTATGCAGGAATTTCTGGTTGCTATTGGAGTGAGAGGAGCCACCCTGCAGCACAGAGTGGTCCCTCCTAGCCTGGGCTGGTATGACCAGGTATGACCATATAGACACACAATATTGAGAGTGTGTTTGAAGTAAATATAATGCGATTAAATGACACATATATAATCTTAATGCCACTTTATGTGCAACAGATTGTTGACTTTCTGAATGTTTCCGATGAGCCTGTGCTGGGTTACGCCCCTCCTACATCTGTCACAACCCTACATTTACACCTGTGGAGCTGCTCTCTAGACTACAGGTAAAACAGACCTCAGACCTCCCACCAAATGATGACTTATTTGTGATCTGTGTGTGTATTCTAATTTGTCTTTCTCTCGACAGACCCCTTTACCTGCCACTCAGATCATTGCTGGTTGTTGAGACTTTCAGCATCTCCAGCAGTGTCTCTTTAGACCACTCTTCCTCAACACTCAGGTATGAATAGGTTTTGCTAGTACAAAGTTAAGAATTGTAATTGCAGTTGTGCTATAGAATAAGTGTTTTTTTTTAAATATATTGTGCGCAGGATAATCTTGGATGAAGCAGCTCTGTTCCTCTCCGACAAGAGTAATGCCGTCTCTGTCAATCTGGCGCGTGGTAAGCTGACTTTAGTAATGATTTTGAATAAAGTGCTTGAAATGTTTAAATGCAGCTTTGACAGATGTTTGCCTCTGGTTTTTGTCACAGATTACGTCCAAGTGGTGGACATGGGAACATTGGAGCTGAGGATTACAGCCGTCAAACCTGGAGTGGATGGAAAGTTGGTAAGAGTTGTGTCTCTACCTGAAGTTTAATGTTTTAAACGTTTTTCTCTCAAAAATAAGGTTAAAGAATGTGTTATTAATTTTTCACTGTCTCTTGGGTGACAGTCAGAACCCAGATTTGAGCTACGCTGTTCCAGTGATGTTATCCACATCAGAACCTGTTCAGACTCCTGTGCCGCCCTCATGAATCTTATCCAGTATGTAGCGAGCTATGGAGACTTACTGCCTCCTGCAGAACCAGAGGCCAAGCACAGCAGCGTTACACAAAGAACCAAGGTAAGCAGTTACTACGACATTAGACAGTACTACACAGCTACAATGCGGCTGAAAACCTCCACTGGTCAAACATGCTTAGTTGAGTGTATTTTCGGACAGGCGGAGTTTCCTAGTCGGCCCACGTCTCAGACCCCGTTGCTCGCCGAGACTGAGCAGCAGATGTTGCAGGATCTGATGAGCGAAGCGATGGAGGAGACTGATGGGCAGCATGCACCTGGGCCGCAGCAGAATGGTGAAGACTTTGATCAGTAAAGATTAAAGTTTTAGCTTCATGAATGATATAACTGATCTAGAGTTTATTCTTTTTCACACATCTATAGGTGCACATGAGGAGCCGAATCAAGACCACGATCCGCCTCGCTCCGACCTATTCTTGTTCCCGGATGAGAGTGGGAATTTCAACCAAGACTCAAGCCCCACTTACCCTATGCTCCACTCTCCTCTCATTACTCCTGTGCCTAGCCTGACCCATGAGACGGACGACTTTTGTATCTTGGAGACACCAGGTTCCAGAGGAGAGGTCAGGATATACTTATTCACACACTCATGGCTGCGTAACAAAAGAGACTCAAAAATCTGTGTTGGCTCACTGTAAAGCGATGTATGTTTCAGGATCTTGATCAGGAGCCTGTGGTAAAACAGCTTACGTCAGATCCTGTGGAAATCAAATCTGATTACTTCAGTCAGCCTCTAGAAGGGAGTGACTCCAGAAGTGGAGCCATGAACTTTCCCATCCCAGAGGTGCGCTACCTCATCAAGGAGATCTCCGTAGTCTGGCATCTGTATGGTGGGAAGGACTTTGGGAGCGCCACTTTCACAGCCTCTCCTGCTAGAAGCCGGGGGTGAGCCACTACATTTATAACTGTGCACACGCTT
The DNA here is from genome assembly GCF_006386435.1 of Epinephelus moara. NCBI lineage: Eukaryota > Metazoa > Chordata > Actinopteri > Perciformes > Serranidae > Epinephelus > Epinephelus moara. The sequence continues at coordinate 22,145,971 of NC_065519.1, read as the reverse complement.
TTTTCCTTTTTAAATATAGTCAAGGGGAAACAGACTTGTCTAATCTGTATCCTTTTATGTTAATGTTTTACTTTAAAATGTATCATATTTTATTTATGTATTGTTTTTATTTATTTTAACTTAGATTTTTTTGTATCATTTTTACATCTTTCTATTTTATTTCATTTAATTTTTACTATGTTATTATCATTAAGTCTTTTTTACTTAATTTTTTTGTCACCTTTACTATCTCACTATCTCTCAATAGCCATTTTTACGCAGAGATTCTGTGACAGGACTGCAACAAAGACCCTTTATTGCGCTAGCGCACCAAATGCAGGCACAATGCCATCCCAGTGTGTGATTATTAGATAGTATGTTGGCATTCTGGACGTAAAAGAGGCATGATGGGAATGACGTGTAACACAACAGCGTCAGCCTCTAGTGTGACATATAACATACATGTCAGGCAGCGCTTACAAAAACAGCTGATTTCATTCGCTGCTCGGAGGCTGAGGACATCATTATCGCCCCAATTAACAGATATTTCCGTTTGCTGGACTTCTTCTTTGAGTTAGCTGCTAACTGCTATCAGCTGCTTTTTAAGTCTCCCAGTAGTGGCGTTCACACAACACACATAACACATCGTCAAAACATCACACCTATCCTGTCCTGACGGCTGTCCCTGTTACACAGACATCGATTTGGCGCTGTTACTACCTTCGCTGCTTTCTTTAAGACCAGACAACTCTGTCCTCCCACTCTGCTATCCGAATAATTGCACGACATTTCCACCTTGAACAGGCAGTGTAAAAAGAGCTTATGTATAGAGGTATTTGTGTTTATTGTCTGGAAAAAGACATTGCAACTTAGACACTGAACTACTGGTTGATGCATGGCTTGGAACTTTCAATAAACAAAACTGTGGAACTCCGCCTTGCAGGTCGACACCCCATAGCTCCCCCTCTCAAACTCCAGTCAGACAGGCGAAGGCTTCAGGACGGACAGGAGGTGGTAGAGGAAGGAACCCTGATGTCCTGATGGAGATACAGCTCAGCAAGGTAAAGTTCCTCTATGCCTGGAATAAATGCTTATTATGTTACTCTCATACGGATCACAGGAACACCAGCTTTTCTTTGACCTTTTCCCCTAGGTGAGATTTCAGCATGAGGTGTACCCACAGGCCCAGGTGGCGTCTGGGCCAGCAGTGGATCAGCCAGTCTCTCGGCAGGTGTTTGTTGTGCAGGACTTGGAAATTCGAGACAGACTGGCTACCTCACAGATGAACAAGTTCCTCTACTTGTATTCTAGCAAAGAAATGCCCCGAAAAGCCCATTCTAACATGGTGAGGAAGGCACCACACTCACATTAACCCAGTCACATCTCGGCCTTGTGTAACATTCTATGTACTTGTGGTCTTAGTTGACAGTTAAGGCGCTGCACATGTGTCCCGAGTCGGGCCAGGCTCCTCAGGAGTGCTGTTTGCGTGTTTCCCTGATGCCTCTTCGCCTCAATATTGATCAGGTAAACACTCTGACACAGACAATTTTTCAAGTGTATCAAAGATATGTATCAGCATCCTCAGTAAATGTGTTGCAGTGACAGCCTTGTTTTTTGTTTCCTTGAAGGATGCACTGTTCTTCTTGAAAGACTTCTTTACCAGTCTTGCTACTGAGGTTGAGTTTTTCTCACCGCCCATTCAAGAAGGTCATTATTCTTAGTAACTCAAACATCATTTAACATAGCCCTAGCGCTCAAATATTGGCTCCTAATATGATGACATTTTCTTCTGCAGCTGTCTGTGTTTCCACAAAAAAAGCGGCTGCCCCAGAGATCTCCTGCAGCTTCTCCAAGCACGCTGGCAGCAGCCAGGACCCGGCCCCAATCATCTCAGTGCCTGCTCAGAGACGTTTGAGTCATAACGGTTTCTCCACATCTGGCAGGGAGGAAGTGACTGATAATGAAGCCTCTGCTCCTTCCTTCACAGACCAACCGATCTTCTTTAGGTCAGCATTAAAAAAACGAAACAATGACTAAATATTACGGTTTTTGCTCTTATTCTGAAAAAAAAATAGAATATTCCTACTAAGCTGTTTGCATGGCTGATAGAAATGAATGTTCTACTAATATTCCTGTTTACATGCACCCATGCATACTCTGATTAATGTGCCCTAATGTCATTTATAACAACAAAAATCTGGAAAAGTGGAACGACTGGAGCCACTTGTGCTATTTTGCTCCCTTACATCAAAATAGGATTTTGAGTTTTCCACAGGAGGTGGAGAACGCGAATTTAGCCTCCTTCTTTTATTCCTTCAACCACCTTCTCGAAAAAGTCTTTGTAGTGATATTTGCGCGAATCCAGAACCCTGTCGATATTCTTTTTTTTCTTCATGCTGTTCAAAAGTAGGTGTGTTTCTTCTTCTGACCAAAAGTTTAGGCTTTTGTTTTGTGTACACATCTTTATCCCAGTTGGTTTTTATACAACGCATCATTGACAATACACAGAGCTGACACTAAAAAATCAAGAGGCCAAGTGGCGCAAACTGCTAAAAACCCCCAACTGAGATGCATCTTCTGAATGCGCTGTATACATGTCCAGAAAATGCTTCTTAAACCAGAATAATACTGGCACATCCCACATCTTGATCAGAAAATGCTCATCCAAATATCTCATGCGCATTCTTTTTTATAGCCTTGAATGTACGTGATGCACATATAATTTTTCTCACTCAACTTGTTTGTGTTTGGTTACATTTTGTTTTTCTGACAGGGAGTTTCGATTTACCTCTGAGGTTCCCATTCGCTTGGATTATCATGGGAAACATGTTGCAATGGAGCAGGTACATGATCTTAGAGGGCTGTGTATTAATTCCGCATTATTCCATTTCTGCCTTGTGACTGATTTTATGTTTGCTGTTTTTCAGGGGACATTCGCAGGGATCATTATCGGATTGACGCAGCTCAATTGTTCAGAGCTGAAACTGAGGCGCTTGTGCTACAGACAAGGGTATGTTTATGTCACTTAATGTGTATCAGCCTGTGTTGCTTATTGCTAATAGCTTGGATTTAAGCAAGTTATAGAGCAAATTTTGTTTGCACACTATAATACATAATGCATCCTTATCAAATGCGTAAAAAAGCCTACTTGAGGAGAACCAGTAATTGTTCCCAGGAAACTAATACTTGTCTGCATTTCAGATTGTTAGGTGTGGATAAGCTGTTTTCCTATGCAATAAATGAATGGCTGAATGACATTAAGAAGAACCAGCTTCCAGGACTGCTGGGCGGTGTGGGACCTATTCACTCTCTGGTACAACTAGGTGAGTAGTACAACACATGCTCTGAACTTAGTCACAGGCTTATTGGTGTCATTACATGAACTGAGATTAACAATGTGCTTTAAGGGTCATTATAAATGGCAAAAAGAAAAATTACATTTTTCAGTCATAACTGCACCAGATTTCTTAACAGTATATATGTTGCTAAATGTGTAGCTACGGCAACGTGTAATTCATGATTTCAATATTAAAGTGCTGTCGTTCACAGTGTGTGAGTTCCCTGATTCAGGTGTACCTCTTGGGTAAAGTACTCCCTGTTCCTAAGATGAATGTTCTGTTCAGTTCAGGGATTCAGGGACTTGGTCTGGCTCCCGATTGAGCAGTACAGGAAAGACGGTCGGATAGTCCGTGGGTTTCAGCGCGGCACTGCCTCCTTTGGAACCTCTACAGCCATGGCTGCTCTGGAGCTCACCAACAGGATGGTGCGGACTATCCAGGTAAACTCCTCTTAACACTTTTACTAAAAAAAAGTCTATTTACTACCAATTCATTCCTGAAGCATCAGACAAATCTATTATTTTGTGTCATTTTTAGGCAGCAGCTGAGACGGCCTACGACATGGTGTCTCCAGTGCCTGATGAGAGAGACATGAAGAGAATAAAACGGTACTCCCATTACGGACTGGCTCATCAGCCAGTTGACCTGAGAGAAGGTGTAGCCAAAGCCTATACTGTGGTAAAAGAGGTAACCAAACCTAAAGCTAAAAATTTCACTTCAGTGACGTTAATGGAAAGAAACTGTATTTTGAATGAGGATTTTATGGTGTTAACATCCACAGGGCATCACAGACACAGCACTGACCATCTACGACACAGCCACCCGCGAGCACGAGCAGCGCGGAATGACGGGCGCAGTGGGTGGAGTTCTCCGCCAGCTGCCACCAGCAGTGGTCAAGCCACTCATTATGGCCACTGAAGCCACCTCCAACGTCTTGGGTGGGATGAGGAACCAGATTCACCCTGATGCACGCCAAGAGGAGTCTCAGAAATGGAGGCAGGGCGAGGAGTAATTCTTAATGCCATATGGTTCCTGAAACCATGACTGTGCAGAAGCAACAGCTACAAAAATGTATTGGAAACTTTCTTCAGAGGTCCTTTTTGAAGAGGAACATCTCACATGTGCACATAGAGCCCTGGTGTAAATAAAATACTGTTCATCTCGTGGCAATTTGAGCTACTGTGATTCAGCTTGTGTCAGCTTACCAGTTTCCTCACAGTGCCTTCATGGTTATCAGCATTGCCCAACTGTTTGTTAATTCAAAGGGATGAAGAGTGATGACTTTATGAGCCACATGTTGTCTTTATGTGGATTATGTTCTGCTGTAGGGTAGACAGCGGCATTATAAATATAAAATCATATTGAAGAAATAGGCTGTTGTCTCATGAGGCGCAACATTTGCTTCATTCTCAAGCAGCTCTGTTTACAAGTTGTATGTGGTTATCCTATTTGGTGTAAACAAACACTAATATTATAGGTGTAATGACCCTTAATTTATATAACGTACTGTACGTATGTGGGCCTTGTTATTTACTGTAAATATTCCTGACGTGTGACATTTCATGCAAATTTAAGAGAACAAATTTAGGCACTGAATGTGTTACAGTCCTGTTATCAGCACCTTTAAGTGACTCTGAGGGTTACTTGCTCAAATGAATGAGATGGTAAGGTTACCCAAATTTATTAAGTTTCACAATTTTATTTTGAGCTGTGATCAATGTTGTGTAATGTTCACAAGAGCTGCTGCTCTGAAAAGCTGCTTTTAAAAAATTAAAATGTTTTACTGTGTCAGTCCGCCACTCACAGTTTCAAAATGTTGACACAAACTTGTACAAGAAACTATCTACTCACAATCTTGAAGCAAAGTCTTAATATTCTGCGCAACTGTTTTTTTTTTTTAACTGTATGTTTGAAAATTGATATTTGGCGTGATATGTTGTGTTGCAGACATATGAGTTTCCCATTTTCTTGTTTATGTGGAGAGGATAATACTTATTGTACATAAGTGTACAGTTAAATTTGTATTAAAAGCATGAAAGGGAAATAAAAACGGTGATCCATCAGAGTGAAGTGTGGTTGGGTGTGATTTTTATGTTTCATAAATAAATGTGACAGTTGTAGGGGCATTTCTATACATTTATACAGAGATTTTGGGAGATTTTCTTTTATTTATTAAATTGTCAATGATGGATTTTGTTATTCAGGTTTTGGGTTTTGTTTCAATGAGAATATTTTTGTTATAAAAAAAATGCATTTTAAGCAGCATATTTGTACATTTTTGTCGCGAAGTATTTTATTTTGAAAATTATGTTCAGTGACAGTTGTAGGCATTTCCGTTTATACAGTTACATACATATTTTTTTGGGAAAAACCTTTTTTTAAATCACCATTAATGGATTGTCTTATTCAGGTTTTGTTTCCATAGTATTTTTCTCATTTGGAAAACTTGTATAATAATTCACTGCAGTTAAACTTTAACATTATTGTCGTGAAGAATTTTATTCCGAAAATTCTGTCTCATAGTGACAGCTGTAGGCATTTCCGTTCATCAGTTACATCCGGCCGGAGATTTTTTTGGAAAAAAAAACTTTTTTTAAATTATCATTGATGGATTTTCTGATTCAGGTTTTGTAATTAAAAACTTAAATAACAACAGTTTAATTTTTACTTTTTTGTCGCGAAGAATTTTATTTTGAAAAATGTAGCCCGTTAAAACGGAAGTTGTCCTTTTGCCATGGAAACAGGAGGACGGGGCAAGGTTTTTATTATGTTGTGAGGCTTGTTAATGTTCATTTTTTGCTAACCTTACACTTGTAGAAACTTTGAGGCGATGATGAACGTATTTTCTGACTCGAGCAGTTTTTCTTTTGACGCTGCACCAACTGACGAGTTTCTTCACCTTCGTGCACGCGCGGCCGGACTGACTTTTTGCGGGTGCGCGCACGCTGTTTTCCTGTGTAAATTGGCCTACTCACTGAGGTATCTTATATAGGTTTATTTAAACTGTGCAGAGTTAGAACTTTACAACTTTAAGCAGCTAGCATTACTTTATGGCACTGTTGAAGTAATACTGATTGATGCACGTTAACATGTAGATGCAGCATCACAAGCCACACAAACAGAGGCCCGTTGGCATCAGGAGGAGACGGTGACCTCTGTGTTGGGATACTTGGGATGGGTCACATGGGGAAACAGCTGCTCCTCTCCCTCCTTGAAAAATCTGGCATCAAACCATCACACATTAAGATATCCACTAGAAGACCAGAATCTGCAGGTACACTGTCAAAACACACACTTTAAGGACAATTTAAAGTCCAGATCAAAGTTATATAGTTATTGTGATGCAGTAAAACTCCAGTGTGTAGACTACATAGCACTGGAACTGCATTACAATTCAGTGTATATAATAAAGGCCTGTTGTTCATATGCCAATAATCCTAATGTCTACTACCTTTCTGATAGTTCATTTTAAAGCAGATATTGGCTGATACTGATGACGTGCCGATGTTATCTTGCCTCCCTAAAATGTTTAGACATGAGTTGATTTAACTAACTTGCATCTTGACCTTTCCTTTCTCATATACTCAGAAACCTGCCCTCATGTTTGCCTTGCTGCTTCCTTATTTCAGTGGAATTCATCCAGAAAGGAGTTGAATGTTTTTTTGACAATCGCAGACTGGCAGCGTGGGCAGACGTTCTGTTCCTCTGCTGTCTGCCCTCTCAACTCCCCAAAGTCTGCGCTGATCTCCACTCTCATCTGCCAAAACACTGCCTTGTGTACAGCTTCACCTCTGGTGTCCCTGTCACCAGGTACTCTCACACTCTCACACACACACAGCATTGTTGTTTTTCAGTCACTAAACTCCTCTCTTTTGAACTGTTACTGCAGGTTGTCACGGCTTCTCGGACATGACTTCATTCTCAAACCACAGTATGACTTTGTAGCTTGTGACGCTGGAGATGTGTGGCTGTCGCGCACTCGTCTGACCCAGGCTTTGACAGGTCCTTTAGAGGCATCGTGTCCTCTTGCAATGAGTGGTGTGTCATGTTTCATTATTGCAGACTTCAGCTTCTCTCAGAGCTTGCATTTGAACCTGTGGTGTTATATAAGATGGGAGAGAAAGCATTTGAAATTGGGTGTAGTGACATTATTTACATCAATTAAGTTGTATTCCTGTATATTGCTAATGCTGACTTTTAATTCCCATATTTAGGTGGCATTTCTCTGGGTTGGAACTGGGTGTGTGCAATGTTGTACAGCCTGCTAAATATCTGCACCTCTGCCAGTCTGGGATCCAGTGATGCTCTCTCTCTTATCAACAGCATCCTTAAAGAGAAACGGCCGCACACTGTGGAATTAAACGCACACAGTTTCATCAGTGCATCATTTGCATCTTCCCTTACTGCAGAGGAGTGAGTGCAACACTGTTGAGCCCAAGTATAGATAATTTTTCTGTCAAGTTTAACTTAGTCCTCTCAGTCCTGATTCGACTTCTTCTTTCCCGTAAAGGCCTTTTCCCTGGATTTCTCTTACTGACACTCAGACCAAGAAGACACCACTGCTGTGCTTTCTATCGAGCAGCAAACCTCTGCAACAGTGCATCTCTGCAGCGTACAAATCGCTGCTAGGGACACCAGCAAAATTACCGGTTACTCTCTAACATAAAACATAACTGTATATTTGGATGTCCACCATAGATGCAGTGTGTTCCTGTGTGTTGCACGTTTTGGTTTGAAAAATATAATCATATATTTCAATAAATAGGCTTCAACAGTATGTTTCATGATACTTGCAGTTTTTGTTTTATTTTGTTTATCTTTAAGGTAAGGTAAGCTATTATTTCTATTATTATTTTTTATATAATTCATTCATTTATTTAAGTTTTACTATTTTAAGAAGATCAACACAAAAGACAAATACATAAACACAACCAGCACAGACTAAACAAAAACACATCTCTGCTGTATTCATAACATTAATAAATCCAAAGTCCATCAGCACAGCAGCAATCCTTATATCATCAGGTGACGTATTCTACACAAAAAGCCTGGAAACACACAAACAAAAAGGTCCCTATGATACAACCAAAGCAAACGAAGCAATAGCCCACTGTCTCCATCTGTAGTTTACAATTGTAATACATTTCAGTACAGTATCTAGCTCCTATGACATGTTTAGTCTTTTTATACGTTTGGTATTTGTGACCAATCCCCCAGTAAACACAACTTTGGACTTGAAGGGATTTCTGAGCCAAACCAACAACTTAAAATTTCTAATACTCCAGTCCAGAGTGGTCTGACCAAATTACATTCCCATATACTGTACAGTGCAGGAAAGTTCCTATTTCAGTTTTACATTGCCAACAGCTATTGTTATTTTACAACTTCATTCTGTAGAGTCGTAATGGTGTATGATAACATCTATGCAGTGCCTTATATTGTGTGAGCTTCCCCCTCGCTTCTTCAACATATTTACCACATCCTGACACATTTGAAGTATTACTTGTAACCACAAAAAAATGTGCTTAATATGCTACTAATTGACAAGCTGACAGATTCTGGCTGGGAATGTGAACTGACCTGCTCTGATATACTTATAAAAAAAAAAATTAAAAATAAATAAATAAAATAAAAATATAAAATTAAATTATTTTAAATAAATTAAAATAAAATAAATGAGCCACAGAGAAGAATTATTTTCAGGATATTTACTATCCTGACTCCCCACTCCTCAAACCAAAGTTACGTCCTTGAAAATGTGTGAAAGTGACAATACATTTCACAATGTACAAAATGCAAATATAGCCGGTTTATTCTGTCTTTATATACTTGTGCATAATAAAACTTCTTGTACAGGATCTGATGCTTTGCTTAGATTCGCAGATTTTCGTCAACGCTCGAGAAAACGCGGAAGTGTCAAAAAAATCTGGGTCCGTTTTTTCCTGTAAAGCAGCAGCAACAGCACCGTGGAGAGATCCGTCACATGATTGCAGTGATATGGAGCCTCATTTCCTGACGGCCTGAGCTGGACTAAAATAAAATCGTATCGAGTTATCAGCTTATCAGCGTGACATCCAGGTAAGATAAATGTGTGCCCGCAGCCTCGGGTTCACTTTCCCTGTGTGCTAGGTAGCATCCGCTAACGGAAGCTAACAGCTAGCCTCCCAGCTAATGACCGTTAATGAGGATGAAGCTAGGTAAAGACAGCCTCACATACACATAACGCTACACGTTTAGCTTCAGTCGCTTTAGCTATTAATTTATTAGCATGTACTGTGGTTAACACGGTCTATTAATGTCAAACAGCAGTTAGTTTGGTGAGTTTATCCAGGCAGCGTTGGGAGGCTAGTTTCAGTGTTGTCATCTCTCCCTCCCTGCCTGTGGCTGGAAAGGGGCGGGGCTTCATATTTTCCAGCCACGCAGACAGAGGTGTTTGTCTTGTCTTTACAGCCATGGAGAGATTAGAAGCCACATCAGAGCTCCAGTCGCGGCTGTCATCGCTCTCCTTCTCATCGTTCCCCGGAGTCACATCCAACCAGTGCGACGACAGACCGCTGGACAGGTAGCCTGTTGCTGCAGAAAAGTGCTGCTTATAACGCTGCTGTAAGGAAACGTATTGCCAGTTCTACTTCTTGCATCCTAGTGTCATCTCTGCTGAAATGTTTTGATGTCTTTTCTGCTGCTTTACTATCTGCTCATCAGGCTCCAGAGTACAGACCTTTCACAGAGTTGTATCCAGTCCATAAACCAGGCTGATATGGATGAAAGCAAGGAGGATTCAGGGCAACATTGTGAGGTATTCAATATTAAAGTGTGTTTGAAGAGCTGTCAGTGAGTGGCAATAATCAACAAAGCAAATATAAGATAATTTCTCAGCTTTAATGTCAGTTTTGTTTGTGTGCATTTTAAGGGCAACGAGGAGGCCCCAGCAGAGCCGGCCCTGGGGGAAGGAGGCGAGGAGAACAACAGTGCTGGGAGCTGTCAGCCCTCCGCTGAGATGAAAGGTGAGGACCTGCAGAGTATGTCATCATGTCTGCTGCTTTCTTTAATCAATGTTTCTAAATCACAAGTTTCATAAGTCTGTCACAGTGTAACACTAGCTCTAAAAGCATTAATCTACAAATGTTATAAGGCTCATGTAGGCCAGATAAATAAATATCAAAGCTGCTGTTATGCTCTTTGTGAACCCATCGCCATTTGTTCCTCCCGATGGCAGCCCAGATGCCACCCCTGAAACCCCCAACGACGTGGACATCTGCTGCTCTGAAGGAGCTGAAGGCGAAGCTTCGAACGGAGGATGACAGCATGGTGACAGTGTACCGAGGAGACATCATGACAGTTCACGTGCCCACTGTCCCCGAGGCTAAGAAAGTGTGCTGGGAGTTTGCCACAGACGGTTATGACATTGGCTTCGGCATATATTTTGACTGGACTCCTGTCACAAGCCGGTCTATTACGGTGCACATCAGTGAGTCGAGCGATGACGAAGAGGAGGAGGAGGAGCTGGAAGGTCAGTCAGTGGTCACAACTCAGAATCCAGAGCAACCTTTGAAATCTTTTTTAATTGTGCATATAATTCTACAAAACACACCATGGTTGTGTTTTTATGTGTTGTCCTCCTACTGGGATCTGACGCAGTGTGTTGATTCTGTGGTTTGTGATTCCCGTTGCAGGGCCCGTCACTAACGGAGACATCGAGAAGGGCTCCAAAACTCAAACCAACTCTAACTTGGCTGAAATCCTCCCTGTGTACCGCCAGGACAGTCACCTATCTGTCCAGGGTGGGAGCCACGATTTCCCAGGTGAAGGCACTTACCTCCTGAAGTTCGACAACTCCTACTCACTATGGCGAAACAAAACTCTTTACTACAGAGTTTATTACAGTGCCTGAGATGCCAGTTTATGAATGTATATCATTTCCAGGAAAAAAATACTACTCTTAAGAACGATGAACTATTTTTGATTCCGTACTTGGAAAAAAAGATGAAGTTATAATATATAAAAGGTTAAATATAGGCATATCTATTTTTTATCACTATCAGCTTGTGTCGCCACACGTTGAGTTCATGATCAGATAGTTTTTGAATGCAGCATTTGCTCCAATGTCTCGCTGATAGATATTTGAAGAAGCCTTGCATATGTGCCATGTTCCTGTGTATGCACTGTGCTATTTGGTCAAGTGCCCGACATAAAGCATTTATTGTCTCCAGGTGTAACATTTCTATGGTAGCAGTGATCAGGGAACACCTGCACAGGATATATTTCACCAGGCCAGGTGCTAAATCAGCAGTGCTCTAAAGAAATGGATTTTTGTTTTGTGTGTGTATGCAGACACCGTCTATGATTATGTTGCTTTGTTGTTGTCACGTGTATTTATCTTTCTGCTTTGTATCGTAACTTATTCGTTTTTCTGTGTCAAATTTGATCATGTGACGATATAATTATGTAATGCAAATACTGTGCACAGAGCTGTCTACTGTCATAGTGGTGTGTCGGTAAAAGATATAAGAATTGAATGTACTGAAGCAAGTGGTAACAGTTTTCCAGAGTGTGCTTTTTATGACACAATCAAAAGCCATCCCTTATCACATAAAGCTCTTATTGTGTAATATAGATTCAATATTTACATTTGCCTCCTCCCCTCCTCCCTTTAATTTACTGTATCAGAGGCAAGGAGCAGTTATGATGTTCATCTAAATGTATTTTGTGCACAGGTCTATGTTGCCTTGTTTCATCCTGTTTCCAAAATCGATGCTTCTACCACACTCCATCGTGTGCATGTTCCCAAAGATGTCACAGATTTGGCTGCTAACGCCGCACACAATGTAAAACAGTCGGTTTAAAGCTTCCCATGTTTGCTGTACTGTACTGTACCTTTACTGTAAGTTCTGATGACATTTGATCCTGAAATTTATATCCCACAATAAAGAGAAGATTATCTACTTTTCTTTGTGATTCATTGTGGATCAATTTTATGAACGCTCATAAGCAGATGATAGTTTGGACATTTAGGAGCAGGTAAACACCGTAACGTGACACGTTAGAGATGTCACTTGACAGCTGGTATGTGTGTAGTCCTTTAACTAAATCTGTCCCGAGACGCCGTCATTTCATAACAGTCTCAGTGCAGATCCAGGATTAGAAAGCCCTGCAGGATGGTCCCCCGTGTTTCCATTAAATTGTGGCATTGGGGGATTGATGTAATTGTTACAGAGGTGTTGATGAAACCAGGTTTTATTTTCAGCTCTCCCTGAAGGCCTGCGAGACCCCAGAGTTGCATCCAGTGTCTCACATTTTACTGGGTGTCTAAGAAGCAGCAGGAACCTTCTTAATTATTCCTACATGTTAGTCGTCTCATATGTTGATTTGATGATTGTAGAAGGTGTGGGCAGGAGATATGCAGTAACTTATTAAATGTACTGATAAATCCTGATACTCCTTGCAGATACATTTTTGCCATGAATATATTATCCATGCCTGTGCTGTCAGCAAAATCTAGTACATGTTTTATTTATGTGATGTGACTGTGGTGCTGGCACTGGCCTGCATTATAACAAAGGTGTTTTCAATGTCCTGTCCAACCCCCTTACAGGTACATGGTGCATATAAGGGAGGCAGAATAAAAACATAAACCAATACAACACCAGGCTAACCCCTATGGAGGGTGACAAAGGTTATCAGACAAGTCAAAACTATGACTGAATACACCTATAATTAATACTGTTTGATAATTAAATTGTTGCAACCTATAAACAGAAAGATCCAGCTTATGATCTGCTGGTAAAAAATAAACAAGGGCTGCTTTTACTAATTACACTCAGCTTCTTCTGTCATTTCAACAGTTTACACAGTTGAGGCAAGTACATGGTTAAAAAAATGCCTTTTGCTATTTAAGAAATTGTCAGTGGGAAGCGACTTAAAAGCGTAGCTTTTATGATATGAGACAACATAATATGATATACTTTATTGTCCCCGTAGGGAAATTTGTCTTGGACTTGGGAGTATTGCTGCCTTACAATAACAGACCAGAAGAAATGAAAAGCATATGCCATAAAAAAAAACATAAAAACACTTACTACACATAATAGTATTGCACATCAGCATCTCATGTATTGTACAGAACACCAGCACGCAACAGAGCAGCATGAGTAAAACACAACCCTAAGCATCAAGCAACACCATTAAAAATCTTACTTAAGGTTGGCACAAATGAATACACCTACTGATTACTTCACACTGGAAGAAGTTGAACTCCAGCAAAGCTACCCCAAGAACAAATCTAATTTGGTTGAGTAAAGCTACTCAGAAAAAGTAGTTCAAACTATTTTCTTAAAAGGATCACATTGACAATGTGCATGATATGAAATCATAATACTTTTTTTTTAAGTCACACAAGAAAAAAAACAAGCAGAGCAAAAAAGCAAAATAAAAATGTCACTCAATTTAACTGCACAAAGTGCCCAATTGTTCAGATGTCAGACATAAACAATAAATAAAAAACTAAGTAAAATATACCCCACCCTTAATGAGAAAGTGCAGGAATGTCAGCTTTGGTTTTGTGTATGATGTCCATCTAAAATTATTATAATACAAAAATAATACAAACATTTACATACCAACATAAAATGCCACTGAATTTAATATATTGCAAAGAGTGCAACCTGTTCACAGGTCCAAAAAATAAATACATAATAGCCCAAACTAGCCCACTCTTCATGGGAAAGTGCAGAGAATGTCAGTTTTGTTTTTTTGTTTTTGATGTCCATCATTCAGACACCTGCCTCCCAAAAAAAAAGTTCAGGTGGGGGTCATGCACCAGGTAGGATTACTCAGGTGGCTAGGTAACTTCTAAAGTAGCAACAACTTCTCTTAACATTTATTAATAAATAGCAATGATCAAAACTAATGACTAACTGTGGTCAAAGTCAATTACAAGGGAAAAAAAAGAAAAGAATCATTACCCTTTATGTCCTATAATTGTTTGTAGTTTCAGTAGGTAACTACACAAAAATTGCACAAAGAAAAAAGTAATTTAACTACTTGAATTAATATGCAAATGTGAGTGTAGCTAAACTACCAGCAAGCTATTGTTAAATGTAGTTAAACTTAATTATGTTTCAACATGTAGCTCACTTCTCCTCGACACTGTAATTTTTTTTACATTGTTTCACGAAGAGTTGTTCAATTACACCTAGCTAAACACTGCAGGTGTTAAATTCAGTGTGTTTCCAGGTATGTAATTATATTTAAATTAATCACACCGCGGTCTCAGCTGTGCGTTTTCAAAGCGGCCTCGCGCTCGAGGCCAATAAGGAAGTTTATCTGGTAGCCGTTTGTTCTCCAAACTCCTACTGAGGAGACCTGAGACAAACATGGGGAAGCTTAATTTTTTTGTCCTTTGGTCCCTACGTGACGCCCCCCGCCAGTTCATCAGGTAGGCTTACTTTTTAAATACTTTTTTTTTCTCCATTGTTTGAAACAACAGTTCAAACATGTGGTCTCACCCTCCGCAGCAAATCCAACCGGAGCTGCTTCCAAGTCCACATCCCGCTGCCTCTTCCCAAACAGCTGGTCATCTTTGGCCTCGGAGAGTGGAAATGCAGCGAGGCGACCATCTCAGTGGATGTTGTGGTCAGTGCCCAGTGCCCTGCCCAGAAAATTGGCACTCTGTCAGCTCAAGCAAGGTATGTGGAGGAAGTGTGTTAGTTTCTGTTGTTGATACAAAAAAAAACAACCTAGAGTGTAAAGTGGTGAAATTGACTTTGAACTCAGGTGCCTGACCTGGGAGGGTGACTGGAGAGATGACGTTGTCACAGTGGCAGCAGAGAGAGGCAGGAGAGGAGTTTATGGCAAGATTGTGCTCACAGTGTGTGGACAGGTAGGAAGCTTTGTCTTTGTGTTCACAGGTCATATACACACTGGCCACTTTATTAGGTACACCTTGCTCGTACCGGGTTGGACCCCCTTTACCTACACAATTACCTTAATGTTTCGTGGCGTAGATTCAACAAGGTGCTGGAAACATTCCTCAGAGATGTTGGTCCATATTGACATGATAGCATCACACAGTTGCTGAACATCCATGATGCGAATCTCCCCTTCCACCACATCCCAAAGGTGCTCTGTTGGATTGAGATCTGGTGACTGTGGAGGCCATTGGAGTACAGTGAGCTCACTGTCATGTTCAAGAAACCAGTTTGAGATGATTTGAGCTTTGTGACATGGTGCGTTATCCTGCTGGAAGTAGCCATCAGAAGATAATTATTAATTACATGTAGTTCAGCACTCCCCAACACTGGGTTTAGTTAAAAATTCAGATATAGAAGGCATCATATTGTCACTGCTTTTAATGCAAAGACTTGTGTCCAACTACAGGATCAAGCCAGTGTCTTCAGCAGCACTCCTCTGGTTCAAAGGAAATTTGTGTTCCCAGACCAGCATGATGCCACTGATCTCTCCTGCACATTACACCAGAGCGTTGTAAATGACACGGTGAGATGAACAGGGTTAAAATTGCTTTGCTGTGATCTAATCTTTTGTTGCAGCGTTTTCATTATTGTCCTGCCTTGCAGATAACTTCCAACTCCTCACACCTGGGTGATAGTGTTTTCTGTGCGGAGATCCAAGTTAATAAAATTGACACCAGTGAGCCCACGGTGGGGAACAAACTCCCACTTTGGCCTACGGTAATATTCATGCTCAGCTACATATTGATTCATGTCTGTGTGTGAACTAAGTGACTTATTCTGTGATGTACAACCCTCAGGATAAGACCCCCAAACGGACAGTTATTAGTAGGAGAGGCCGGCTGACGTGGAGCTCTGAGGACATGGACAGTCTGGCAGAGGACATAGAACAGGCTTCAACGCCCAAGAAAATGAGGCTGTCCAGGATGAACAGCAAAGAGGAAATGAGTGTGCAGATAAAAACGGAGACCAGAGAAGGTCAGGAAACTTTAACAACCACTGCGGTCACATCTGAATGCTCAAAATGCAGTTTGACAGAGATCTTGGTTTAGTTTCAGTGTGTCCGTCAAAGCGCTGGAGCCATACCATGTGCCTGAGTGACCCTGACACAGCCGTCCTCATCGGAGGGGAGGCAGAGGATCAACATTACTGCAAGGACTCTCTGTGGAAGCTTGAGTTAGGTCAGTGGGTATTGTTTACTATAACCAAAAGGAGGAAATAAGACAAACTAGGGAAATATTTGCACTGAACATGGTGTTGTTTTTCCACGTTTATTTCCATCTTGACCTATTTCCAGACAGTGACTTCTGGTTCCCCATGAACTCCTCTGCATCTGGGCCCGTGCCGCCGTGTGCCCGAGGACACTCTGCAACCTATGACCCAGACTCTAAGTCGGTCTTTGTTTACGGTGGCCTGAGGGAGGGTCAGCGCTACAGCGAGCTGTACATCCTTAACACTCTGACCTGGAAGTGGAAGCTTGTCACTGTGGGTTTGTTGCAAGTCACAAACATGTAGTAGCCTTGATTTTTTTTTTTATCAAATACTCAAGCAGATGTGTAGGAAATGCTTTCTCCTGGCTTGTTTTGCGGATTTACACCCTCTAGGCAAAAGGGAGTGTTCCAAATTTGGCACATCACTCTGCAGCTTTTTATAAGAAAGAGCTTTTCGTCTTTGGTGGAGTTCAGCTGAGCCACTCTTCTGTGGATAAGACCTGCAGTAACACTCTGTACATCTTCAACCCAGAGTTTGAACTCTGGTACCAGCCGATTGTGGAGGGGGACAGACCTCTGCCTCGGTTTGGGTCAGTTCTTCTTTTCAACACGACTACACTCTCATCCAGATACTGTTTAATTTTCCTTTCTACATATTGATCCCATGCTTGTGTTTATATTAAACAGACACTCAGCCACACTGATGTCACAGAGGTTGATAATATTTGGTGGACGGAAGACTGCCACCTACCTGAATGATCTCCATGTTCTAGATCTGGGTAAGATGAAGATTCAGTGGCTGCACTAAGAAATGATTTTGTGTCCAGGCTTAAACTGATATTTCTGTTTCTTTTTTTTTTTAAGGATTCATGGAGTACACAGCTGTGAAGTGTGGGAACATGCCACCGCTGCCTCGAGGGTGAGTGCAGGACTAATCAACCTTGACAAAATGTCATTGATGTAGCCTTCTGTTTTCTTATATTTTTGGTGTCTTTGACAGATGGAACTGTACTTTAATTTAATGGGTTTAACACAAAAAATACTGTCTTTCAGCATTGTTAATTTTTTTTTTTTGCTAAATACGGAATAATGTCAGTAATTGAATTAAGTATTATGTAGACACTGGCTTTAGAACAGTAATTGTATATGAGAAACTTCCTTGCTCGTACATGGACAGGTTTCATGCAGCTGCACCAGTTGCAAACAACAGGATATTAGTCAGTGGAGGCTGCAGTGCGATTGGAGCACTGCAGGATTTACACATTTTCAACATCGGTAAGTACGTCATTTGTGCCACTTCAATCTGATTATCAGTGTGATCCTGATAACATAATAATTGTTAATAAGGTTGGCGTCAGACATGGGTATTTACTTTGAGTCACCGTGTTCCAAGCTGTTACTAACAGTGCTTTGATTTCTCCTCAGACACCAACATGTGGAGCTCAGTGGCATCTCCTCTGCTTTGCTCCAAGCCTCGTGCAGGACACAGCATGATGAACCTGGGCCGCTCCGTCCTAACAGATGCAGAGAAGCATGAACAGGGTGGAAACGTCAGTGTCTGCTGCACACTGCTGGTGTTTGGTGGATCGGACTGCTCAGGCACCTTCTACAACGACACACTCAAATGCACAGTGGAGATTCCTGGTGACAAGTGATGGGACAGAATCTGTTCAGGACAATTGTTTTTTTTTATCGTTTTTAAACAGTGGAGGATGCTATGGTCTGTTCTGACAGAAAAATACCAGTATCTCCATGTGTGTTTATCTCTCGGTTTGTCTACATGGTTGTTTGTCTTTACATGTTGTGCAGTTTGTGCATGATGTATTCTGCAGCTTAGACTTTATTGTCACTTCCTTTTATTGCTTTATGTCTCTTTAAAACCATCTATACTTCCTCCATACAGGAAATATGCTGCCATAAGTGAGCTCGGTGGTTTTGCACTTTGCATAGCAAATCTGTGATCTGCATGTTTTTCACATTACTTAATGTCCTCTACCTTGTCCCTACGTATCAGTATGTATTTGAGGGTAAAGTGCTGGACTTGGAAAAATGCATTAAATCAAAATGCCAATAAATATTTTTAAATCAAAGTTACCTTGTTATTTAAAGTAACACCACTATAACAGGATTATTTTCCAAGTGTTTTATTTAACAGTGTACAAAGTTGCATGGCTGTCTCTGAAGCTGCTGAGTTGTTCTATGCACGCAGGTCAGCAGGTGTGTCTGGCTGGCAAGATGGGCTGCTCACTTTGAAAGCTTCAATTTCAAGTAAGGTTTGATTTAACCTTTTGATAGTTGGATACTGCCCGACGTCCACTTTGAACCTGTAGAGATTAAAGGCATAGACAGGTCATGCTTCTTTGTATAGGGTGTTTAAAGTTCAGTGGGTTGGGCATGGCACGCGGCTTCATGTATACGAAAAGGGTAAAAAAAAAAAAATGCTATATGTGATATAACTATCAAGTACAAAATGCCATGACATTCACACTGATCTCTTTTTCAGGCTGACGGATTATTAATGTGGTATTTGTGTTGCAGATTTTTATTAAATCTGATTACGTACCTCTCTGCATTGTAGACTTGTGGCACCAGACAGATGTCTGCCATGGATATCTTAAAAAGTGAGTAATGAGTCAGATAAAAAGTCTCTGCTGTTTAATACACTGTTATGATTTATAGTCGTGCCTCTTACCTCATCACCGACACAATATTTCCCTGCTGTTTGCTTCAGAATGGGCTCAAGAGCTGGAAGAGAAAGGTGCACATAAATCATAAAGGATGTCTAGTGATGATGTCTTAGAATAAAACTGGATGTATAATGGAGAAGATTCGGCCTCCACTTACCTTGAAAGCCACGTTCAATGAAGTGCTGAGCCCACTGCACCTTTTCGGCTCCTATTTTCTGAATCACGTACAAATTCTGAAACAACCAGGAATTAATTAAAATAGTGAAGTTGCATGGATTTTCATATCCTCCTATCACACCTGAATTTGCAACCTGCAATACCTGCTTGAGCTGTCTGCTTCAGTTTGGCTGTAATCATTGAGGGTGTTTTCACACTTAGTCCTTTTCAGCTGTCTAAACGGACTCAGAGTGGTGACTCAGCATTTTTTGCACATATGTCAACGCTCCAAGAAAACTCAGACTCTGAAGACAAGGTGGTCTGAGTTTGGTTCGTTTTAAGTCCATGGTACAGTCCAGAAAGAGTCCTCTTTCAAATGAACTGATAATGTGAATACAAAACGAACGGAGTCCCTTTTCTGTTGGTCCACTTTTTGGTGCACTTTAGGACTGGGTTCGGTTCGTTTAAAAGGACTATATGTGAAAAAACCCTAAGACTGTGCTGTTCTCACCTGCAGAGGCTGTATCCCAGAGGCGATGACATCACTTATCATTCGGACCTGGGCACGTTTCTTTGGGTCTACTGGGAGAAGCCGAGGCCCTGGCCTGGTCTCGTCGATGTACTGGATCACTGCCAGCTGCACGGGCAAAAGACCATTTTCATAAGTGTTAAGTGGGTTAACTAAAATCTGGTTTTGTGGGATTACGTGGGTGAAGAGTTTGGGGACTCACTGACTGAGAGAGGGTGATGCCATCAATTTCGACTGCGGGCACTTGTTGCATGGGGTTCAGTGCCTTGTACTGTTCAGTAAGCTGCACAGAGAACTTTTGTGAGACGAATACAGGACTTACACTGACTGCCTCGTGCTAATTACAGGGTTCCCACGTTTTCATGGACACACTTTAAAAACTTTTTCATGACTTTTCAAGGGCCTTTCCAAATGGTCATTATTGTATGAAAATTAATCAGCAACCTTTTCCAATCTCTAATAGTTGGTTGTATTTATATTCACTTCAAATACAGGCACAGTCATGAAAGTACTTACTGTGCATCAGTCTGGCACTGTCTTTCAGGCATGAGGGAAAACGGTGTGTTCTTCATGCATTTGATTAAAAACTAATTTCTAGATGCAAGTGTGGGAAAAAACACTGCTGCAACATAAGAATGTAAGCATATGTTTTTTAAGCCTTGGGAGCAGATGTATAAAGTCATCTATGGATGATTTCTGAAACTTTCATTACACATCAAAATTCCATGGCTTTTCCAGGCCTGGAAAATGAGATTGTGAAATTCCATTACTGTGGCAACCCTGTAATTATCATACACAGTATGACATGTCTGCACTGATATTGATCATGTGGATCTATACTGTACCTGCTGACCTCCATCTTTGATTAGATTGACTGGAGCCTGGTCATATTCGATACCCTTGAGAGCAAAAGCTGGTGCACAGAAAGTCAATTAGCAAATAGTTTGCATCAAAATAACAGCTAAATAGTAAACTACTGTGGCATGACTTACCAATGCGGACCCTCCAGGAGCAGGAACTTCTGAAGTACCCATGAAGAACAGGCTGCACAGAAAAACAAAACACAACATGTTCAGTCCATTTAGAAACATCACAATGTCCTTCTGCATAGTCAGCCTTCCTTGTGTCTTCACCTTGGTTTGGGTTGCCATAGCTTTTTGGCTCCAGTTTTTACTCAACTAGACTGAATCAACTATTGCAGAAAGTTTTTCTACAGTTTAACAATCTCATCATCCTTCAGCAGCCAATAGGGTGAGCCCCTAAAATCCCTCCTACCTACTCTTTGGTCCATGACTAAGCAACATCTGGCCTTCATATGGTTCACATTAGGTGCACACACACTTAGCAAACAGCTAACAGTGTTGTTACAGTACCTTGGTGAGGGAAGCTAATGACAAGTGCATTGTGGCTGTGATAACGTTATCGCTTTTATTGTTAGGATAAGCTGTGTTGCTTGCTCAAAGAGACGTCGACAATGTCCAGCATTTCCCTCTTAATGTCTTCGACGTTGACTAAATGGACATGACTCAGCTTGTAGACACAAATCTCTGCCTGAAAGACGCTAGCTTTTCTCAATTTTAACAGAGCTGTTCGTCAACGGTTGCATAACTTACAGCCAGTTTTGCTAAGTCTTTTAGCCAATGATTACCCGAGTTCAACGGCGAAGGCGGGATCATCTAAAACCTCACTTGGCGATTGGACAGAATGCACATACATTGACCAATCAGGCTGCGTTCTTCATGGGTGTGCGGACATGGAGCCAATAGCAAGCCTCTGATTTCCCTAGAGCCCGCCCACAGGTAATACATTTTGTGAGGGCGATATCTAGATGTTGTCTTCAGCTGGCCGCCGTCCCAACTACGGAGTTGTACATATCAAGTACACAGCAACATTTCCACCATGGCGACGACAGCATTAAGATCAGTGCTGAAGGCAAAGGTAAGATTAAAGTGTTTTAAACTCTCCTCAGTTACAAGTGGCGCAGGCAGGTTTGACAGCTCACATTGTTTACAAAGTCCAATGTGTCATGTGCTACAGGATTTAGGTCTGGGCTGCTTCACACAGTGTTTTATGTTTTTGACAGATTGACTCAACATCTCTTATATTAATAGGATATAGTATGTGACTGTTGGCTTTGTAATAAGACACCATCCTTTATGAGATGATTTATAGTATGAAGCAGTGACCTACTTCAACTATTATGTGTCCTAATGTACTCTAAAACAATGAGAAAACTTCTCACTGGACTGCACTCATTCTCCAGTCCACACCGGTCAGCTTGACTTTGTCACCTTCAGGCCCTTTGCATGACTCCACACTTTGCAGTTGCTGATTAATCTTGCAGGCCTACAGGCTGCAACTGGACACAGCTTAGTTTAGTACATTTAATGTTTTACAAAGTCTGCAAAGCAAAGCTTCAAATGTTGTTTTTGGATAGATGGATCATATTTACTGCATTTGATGATTCCTTTCTTTCTTTCAGGTCCCATTTAAAGTTAGCCGCATGTGTTACTCCTCCTCAGTGGTGAGTTGAGGACACTGTAAACTTAATTGTCAGTCTATTACACTTAAATCAAATGTCATGCATGGATAGTTAGACAGCTGACTAAATGCAGATGTAACGTCACATCTCTCCCCCACAGCCCACAACCAAGCTGTTCATCGATGGGAAGTTTGTTGAATCCAAGACGTCTGAATGGCTGGATATTCACAATCCTGTAAGTACTCCAACTGGGCTGGATTTCCAAACAGTGCACTTTTTTCTTAGTTAGGTTAGGCATATCCTGCTAGCTGGAAGGCTTCTTGATGCTATGCAGTTATTTGGCAGCTCTGACATGGTTCAGAGCATATTAAAATTCTGGAGTCGCTCAACCTGTTACCTGTTACATAATGCTTATGAATGCACCTGTTGAAAACCTGTGTCTGGATTAACAATGTGTGCAGATTCACTGTACCTTTCATAAAGTATTGACACATCAGAATTAAAACAGTGTAAGATAAATCAAATAACTGCAAAATAACTAAATGTCAAGGGGAAATATTACTGAAACCTCAGCTACACTTGGATAATAAGTAATAACCATACAATCATGAATGTTTTCTGAAAGATTGAATGTGGAAATCCTGTTTTTTTTGTATCTGATAAACTCTGACCTGCAGATTGAAGAGAGTCCATGTCTCAGTTAAACATCTGCTAGGATTCACTTGTTACCTAATGCTTGGTGAACTCAAACAGCCCCTGCTGATTGAACTAGAGTTAGCGCATAAGTAACCTCATGGCCCCTTTTTGTTTCCTTTTCTACAGGCCACCAACGAGGTGATCAGCCGTGTACCCAAAGCCACCCAGGAGGAGATGTTGGCTGCCGTGGACTCGTGCTCAAGAGCCTTTCGCTCCTGGTCGGAGACCTCCATCTTGACTCGACAGCAGGTCTTTCTGCGCTATCAGCAGCTTATCAAGGACAACATTGTAAGTCAAAGGGTCAGAAAGTGTAAGGTGCAACTGAAAACAAGTTTACTATTTAGCTCTGTTCAACTTGATTTTATTAACTTAAACAACTGTATCCTTTTTGCAAATCAGCTTTTTAAACTTTTTCCATATTTGTTTAGAGTTTGCTGTTTACATTTGATACTGAAGTTGTCAAAGTATCGATACTTTTTGGATACCATGTGTTTGAATTGATACTATCTGCATTAAATATACACTCAATGGGGCACCCACTAGCTCACCTGGTGGGGCAGGCGCCCCATGTGCGTGGACTGTGTCCTTGCTGCAGCAGCCACAGGTTCAATTCCAGCCCACAGCCCTTTGCTGCATGTCATTCCCCCGCTGTCTCCCCCTTCCACACTACAGCAGTCCCATCAAATAAAGGCAAAAAGCCCCACAAAATCTTTAAAAAATGATATACCCAATAGTATCAAAAGCACATAAGATATTAAAAAAACAAATCTGCAATCAGATTTTCAACCCAAGGCTGCACAGATGAACCAATAGTGTGGGAATCAACAGAGGCCCCATAATATAATATTATCCCAATACAATGTTTTTGAGATTTAAAATGAAAACTGACTATTGTGATAACATATCTTGCGATAAATACTGAAATACTAAAACTCTAGTTCATATTCTATTAAATCCAAAGCTGAGAACAAATGACTGACATGAAGCTTGTCTTGTGTTTCAGAAAGAACTCGCCAAATCCATCACAGTGGAACAGGGCAAGACCCTTGCCGATGCAGAGGGGGACGTGTTCAGAGGATTGCGTAAGTTTATCTCGCTCACACATGTGCGCGCACATCTTTACAAAGTGCAGCAAATAGGTAAACGTTTGCATGTTATGCAGGCCTTTACTTTGTGGTTACAGGGATAGTTAATGGGTTATACTAAAGCGGAACAAAGGGCGGCTTTCTTCATGAAGCCCTTGAATGATTGCCGCTTATTATCGCTGTTCCTTGAACCTTTCACCTATATTGTAGGAAGGGAACTAGTGTTTTGAGACCGATATAAAAACATCAGACTCAGCTGTCTTTTTTCCCACCGCTATCAATTCATAGTTTGACACATCTGCAGACAACCCCAAAACAAAAGGACAAATTAACTTCTGTGTTGTATATTTTGTTTCTGTCTTTATTTGCAGAGGTCGTGGAGCACGCCTGCAGCATCACCTCTCTGATGCTGGGTGAAACCCTGCCCTCCATCACCAAGGACATGGACACCTACACCTACCGCCTGCCTCTTGGGGTGTGTGCTGGCATCGCCCCCTTCAACTTCCCTGCCATGATCCCTCTTTGGATGTTCCCCATGGGCATGGTGTGCGGCAACACCTACCTGCTGAAGCCATCGGAGCGGGTGCCAGGTTGCGCCATGCTGCTGGCCAAGATGCTGCAGGATGCCGGTGCGCCAGACGGGACGCTTAATGTCATCCATGGCCAACATGCTGGTGAGTTGGTCTTTGTGGCATGTAGCTGGTCACTGTCAGAACATTATGTTTTATGTTTGAATCTAATCTGTAGTGTAGATACAAAGCAGCATTTATAGAGAACAAGGAAGGGAATTTATAGGGCCGTATTTATACCAATGACATTATTGATTCTGCTTATCACTCATATTCTTTATTGATTCCCCTTTTGATTCCTGATCTATTTTCTGTGTGGAAAAAAAGTAGGCCTACACAGGTGTTTTCAGCATCAACACAACTGTTTTATTATCTCTGAGTCTGAACACAGTGTACGGACATGAGTGAATATTTGTTCAGCATTCAGTTTTATTTGGGTTTATTTGCCTGCCTGCATGGTGCTAATGTTTGTAAAACAGGAAATTTACCCCCGCTAACAGACGTGGTGCTCAGAATGGAAGCAGTGACATTTGTGCGTAAAAGTGTCAAAAACAGTTAAGCCCATGTTGTGTAGAAAGATGTTTCAGCATATTGCTGGTGTTTCAACCCTTACTTAAAGTTTTACAGATATACAAGCGGCACCATTTTCTGGTTTCTTAGTTCCTCTCCACCATGACTCCTCCTTGTTGCAAGTTTCCAGCAGAGTAGACAAATGAGTTTGACCTTTTCTCGTGACGGGGGTGAAGTTCTTGTCCATTAAGCATCAAAATTTATGATGGTAAAATTTGTCTCTGCCATGTGCTGTCGTGGCACAATGACTTTTTTTAATCACTAGTTGGACACCTTGGTTATATACAATTGTTTGGTTTTGTGTGTAGTTTGTAGCCTTTGTTCCCTCTGACATTCAACTGATCAAAACAAATCTATTTTGTAAATCAAACAGGCTAATGACTGGCTACCTATTAAGCTACCACTAAACAACAAAGCTTCTAATCTATTTTTATTAAAACTTTTTTAATTATTATTATTGTTTTCATCTTGACAAAATACATCAGTTTTCATCTGTACCTCTTTGGTATACTTTTGAGGATTGTTGGTTTCCACTTGTAAACATGCTTGCAAGCTAAAGTGACAGTGAAAGCCAATCCCAGATTCACTCTTGTTTGGCGTTGCACCTCAATATATTTGTCTTTTTTTTGCCACTGTCTCTCTTGGATGCCTGCTGCTTACAGTCCTTTTTATAAAGCCCCAACCTCACCTGAGCACTGTGGGGTACACGCTCATAAATTTCGCAATCATAGAAAATAATAAGAAAATAATAATAATACAGGCAGACGGCAGAGTCTCTGCAGAAAAATACGTTGCCACACACTACTACTGAGTCATTTGTGATGATTCAGAGGGATTACTTCTGTATAAGTCTACATTGTTTTGCTTCAGTATGTTGTTGCATGTAATAAAATTAAGCAATGAGGCCCATCACAAATTGATAAAGCACAAGATTTCATGTTAAAATGACTCACTTAGTGATGGTGTGCAAGAGCAAGCTCATCTTAGCATTTGTTAACCTTTAGTCAGCAAATGTCCTCTTTTGTTACTTCATAACTGGCCACTATCTACATAAATGACAGTTTATAAAATTGTCTTTTGTCAAAGTATTTGAAATATCAGTGATTATCAGTTACTTTGGTTGATTATTGGATGTCTGCGCTAATACAATTTCTGTAACTGTCTTCTTGCCACAGCTGTGAATTTCATCTGTGACCATCCGGCCATCAGAGCAATCAGCTTTGTTGGCTCAAATCAAGCTGGGGAGTACATTTACGAGAGGGGCTCTAAAAATGGCAAGAGGGTTCAGTCCAACATGGTGAGTGTAAAATGAGAAATCAGCATTTCTCATCGTGCCATTTTAATTGACCGTCTGGAAACCTGGGTTGGCATCAAGGACACTGCACTTAGCTGGTTTTATTCCTACCTTTTAGATAGAACTTTTGCAGTCACCATAGGTAATTACACATCCTCAAAAACTCAGATTACCTGTGGTGTACCACAAGGTTCAATTTTAGGTCCAATTTTATTTTCTATTTATATGCTTCCGCTCGGTCAGATCATCCGCCGCCACAACGTGTCTTTCCATTGCTATGCGGACGATACACAGATATACCTCCCGCTGAGACCGGATGACCCAAGAAGCCTAGCTGCTGTGTTAGATTGTCTCAACGATATCAACTGTTGGATGGCCCAAAACTTTCTTCAACTCAATAACTCCAAATCCGAAATCATACTGTTCGCTCCGCCAACCTCCACCAGTCCCATAGAAAATAGCCTTGGTCCCCTGTCCGTTAACATCAAATCCGCAGCCAGAAACTTAGGAGTAATATTCGATCCAGACCTCAACTTCCAACCTCATATCAATAAAGTTGTCCAGTCCTGCTTCCATCAGTTAAGAACTATCTCCAAAATCAAACCCATGCTCCCACATTCTGACTTAGAAAAAATAATCCACGCATTCATCTTCTCCAGACTCGATTACTGTAACTCACTCCTCTCTGGCATAAACCATAAATCACTCTCCCGCCTCCAACTGGTCCAGAACGCAGCAGCTAGGCTTCTTACTGGTTTTAACAGACGGCATCACATCACCCCAATCCTGGCTTCCCTCCATTGGCTCCCTGTGCGTTTTAGAATTGATTTTAAGATTTTACTGATCACTTT
This sequence comes from Epinephelus moara, assembly GCF_006386435.1. Taxonomy (NCBI): domain Eukaryota; kingdom Metazoa; phylum Chordata; class Actinopteri; order Perciformes; family Serranidae; genus Epinephelus; species Epinephelus moara. The sequence goes on along the minus strand of NC_065519.1, from coordinate 22,118,558 downwards.
TAAAGCCCGTCTGGGTCTGGCCCCAAGTTACATAGCAGAAATGTTGACCCCATATGAGCCAGTACGCAGCCTTAGATCCTCGGGCAGGGCCCTCCTGGCCGTTCCAAAGTCGAGACTTAAATCTAAAGGCGACCGCGCTTTTTCCATCAGGGCCCCTCGACTTTGGAACGACCTGCCTGAGGAGATAAGGCTTGCAGAATCAGTAACATCTTTTAAATCTCTTCTTAAAACCCATTTTTATAGACTTGCCTTTATGTGATGTCGTCTTTTTATCTTTTTATTTGTTCTTTTTGTTTATTCTTTTTATTTATTTTATTCTGTTCCTTTTAATTGTTTATTCTTTGTTATTCTATTGTCATTATGCAATGTTGTCTTTTTATCCTTCTATTCATTTGTTTCTAGTATTTAGAAATAGTTTTATTGCCTTTATTGTTCTTATCTCTTTTAACATTCTGTCTTATTATTCTGTCTGTGTTTTGCTTAACTTTACCTCAATTTGAGCTTAATTTTGTCCTGCTTTTGTTTGCCCTCACTGTTTTGACTCTCTTGCTATAGATATTCCTGCGTTTGCTTTGTTTGTCAAAGCACTTTGTAAACTTTTGTTTTTAAAGAAGCTATATAAATAAAGTTATTATTATTTTTTATTATTATTAACATGTGTAAGTGTCTTACACTTCCTGTAAATGTCCAGAAGGTGGCAGCATTGGCCAAGAGATTCACAAGGTTCTCGCTCCTCCTCACTGCCAGCTGTACAGATGTGAGAAGGTGCACAGCAGAGCCTGCAGCTGTGCATCACTGTTCAAGTTATAAATGTTCCATCTGTTTATATCGGTTTGCATCCATCAATCGTCTCTTTTACATGCACTAAAATGTGGAACAGATTAACTATATAAAACTTGTAGGTTGTTTGTATGTACCTCCCTGATATTATGTTCTCACTTGTGACGAACCAGCTGCTGTAATGGTGAGATCAAACAGCAGAAGGCTAACCACTTCTCTTGTACTGCAGGGAGCCAAGAACCATGGTGTGGTGATGCCTGATGCCAACAAAGAGAACACTCTGAACCAGCTTGTGGGGGCCGCTTTCGGGGCAGCGGGACAGCGCTGCATGGCTTTGTCCACAGCCATCTTGGTGGGCGAAGCACGGAATTGGCTGCCGGAGCTGGTGGAGCGCTCCAAGGCTCTGCGCGTGAACGCAGGTACCGCGCCCCATCACCCCACCCTTCACCTCTGGCTCTCCTGAACCCCTTTTCCCCAAGGGCCTTTGGTTTAGTCATGCCGTGGCCACCCACGCCGCCCTAACCACACCTCTCGCCTTTTGCCCTGTTGTAACTTCACATTGGAGTCAGCTGGGAGCGAGGGCTCGTTGAGTCAGCCCTGTTGCAAATTTGTGGCCAGATCTGCGGCCCAAGACTAAATGGTGGTTCAGAGAATCAAATCCTTTTGAGAAGGGAAGTTGATGTGGAGTAAAATAGAGAATGATTATCCCTGTTTAAAGCGATACGGACTCTCATTTCTGCAGCGCACAGGAAACCCATAAGTACCCATTTTTGAGGGAGTGCCTCAGGGTGCCCCTTGTCCCAGCTTCTGCGTTTTTGTGGCAAAAGACGTATGTGAATGTCAGTGCCAGTAATGTGCTCACATCATGTGAGTGCCATTGTATGTAACCTTATAGCTGGTTGTTTTTGGGGCCCTGCTAGGAGACCAGCCTGGTGCAGACGTGGGGCCTCTGATCTCTCCGCAGGCCAAGGAGAGAGTCTGCAGCTTGGTGCAGAGTGGCATGGACGAGGGAGCAAAGGTGCTCCTGGATGGCCGAAACGTCAAGGTCAAGGGTTATGAGAACGGCAACTTTGTGGGTCCCACCATCATCGGCAATGTCACAGTACGTGTTGAACGTCTTTACATGCACATATGTATTTGCATCTGAGCACCATTAACTACTACGTGAAATTAAAATGACACCTTTGTGCTCTCCCAGCCCGAGATGAAGTGCTACACTGAGGAGATCTTTGGGCCTGTGCTGGTTGTTCTCGAGGCAGAAACTCTGGATGACGCCATCAATTTGGTCAACAGGAACCCCTATGGCAATGGCACAGCTATCTTCACCACAAATGGTGCCACTGCACGCAAATACACTCACGAGGTGGACGTGGGCCAGGTTAGTGGCTGCAGCCTCCAAATGTCTTCCTCTGTTTTGGGAGAAAGGAGACATTCACATCCCTCTGTCATGTCTGTGCAGCATCTCAAGTAGGGAGAACATCACATTTCTGTTTGGACACCTTCACACACGTTAAAAAAACAATTATTTTCCATGTCAAGTATAGCCTTATTTGCCCTTAACCTAATATACACACATTCGGCAACCCCCTTCTCTCCACTTCCCCACCAGTCCAGGCTACAAATAGCCACAGCAAATATGTGTCCGTTAAAAGAAAACAGGAGGACATAGAAACATTTTTCCAGGTAGAATTCGATGAGGGGAATCTTAAATTAAGCTCAAAAGGGATTCCTAGGGACCTGTTCAACGTTAAAAGTGGAAATATGGCCAGCTTTTACCCTGTTTGTTTGCCTGTGGAGCCTTAGTTATGCCCTGTGTTTGCTGTTCACATGTCGGGGAATGCTGTGCAGGCCATGTGCTGTACTCCTCTCCAAACCTCGATGCAACAAACATCTACTTTTCCTTTTTTTCCCTCCCTGCACCTTCGCCAAAAGGCCCTCGTGTGTCCAAACCTATTCCCGCTGTTTCAAACATTCTAAACCGACAATGCCAAGCCCCTATTGCCTTCATAACAAAATGTTTTATTTAGTTTTTCTTCCCTGTCATAAGAACATGCTGTGCTTTCAAAACTGCATACATAAGCCACAGGTTTAGCTTTGTTTAGTGAGATCATGTAAGCTTGTTTTTTAAACAGCACGGATATACCACATCTCTCATCAGCTGCATCTTACTCATCATAGCAATTTAGGAACCTAGGGAATTGCTTTACAAAGCTTGCACTTATGGAAATGAAAGGGAAAATACTTGTTTTCTGCAGGTCGGAGTCAATGTTCCCATCCCGGTTCCCCTGCCTATGTTCTCCTTCACTGGATCAAGAGGATCCTTCAGAGGCGACATGAACTTCTACGGAAAACAAGTATGACATAAACAAATGCGTCCTATTGTTGCAGAAATACACAGATGCAGCAGTCGAAGTTGTAAATGTTTTTATTTTGTTCTCCGCAGGGCATCCAGTTCTACACACAGATCAAAACTGTAACGTCACAATGGAAAGCTGAAGACGCCACCCTGAAAAGTCCTGCAGTTACCATGCCCACCATGGGACGCTAAATACTCCAAGTGCTGCTGTTCAGTCTGATAAACCAGAAGACACTCTTCTCCCACATACAAGACAATAACATGTCCAATGTGAATAGTTCATCAACAGAATTTATTAAATAATACTCCTCCCTTTTAAATAGTTTATATTAGATGTATTTATATATAGATACTCTGTAAATGTAAACCACTGTGACCATGATTTTAACAACAGATCTGTACAGCTGAGATGTTACTGGATCAATATCATTCAATCAAATACAACACCAGTATTCAAACTCATGTGTAATTGCACTTTAGTGGATCTCATCCCCATAAATTGAACACTGCATTGTATTCCACTGATCTAATGATTGCATAGCAGAGGTGGGACCAAGTCATTGTTTTGCAAGTCACAAGAAATCTTTGCACTTGGGTCCCAAGTCAAGACAGGCAAGTCCCAAGTCCTAAATTTTGAGTTTCTAGTTGTGAACGATTCATAATGAGCTCCTCATCTGACGTAAGGCCATTTTATCACTGACCCTAATATACTTTTTAATGTTTTGGATTGGTGGAACGTATCAGCATTTTTAAGTCAAACGGCTCAAGTCCCAGTGAAGTCACGAGTCATTGATGTCCAATTCCAGTTAATTTTGACTCCCAAGTTGTGTGACTCGAGTCCACACCTCTGTTGCCTAGAGATCTTGTATATTATGTTTTAGTATCGGCACTTTGTGTTTTGTTTTGAGGGAACAGCTCCTTTAAGTGGGTTATGACCAAATTCAAACAAGTTTCGTGTATGACAGAGTATTCACAAGCCATGTATACATCCATGGTAAGATATTTATGAACACAAACAAACATCTCGCATTCTACTATGCACATGATTGACACCCTGCGGGAAGCGCACAAAGCAGGGGCAAACAATCCAGAGTGTGATGTGCAATGCAGAGGCCGCACAGAGGTCATGTGGTGTGTATATCCGGCCGGCTGTTTGGGTTCGAGGGCAGAATGGACTCAGGCGCCTGGGTGATGAAGGTCGCCGGGGAGAGCTCCTCTCTAATTCTGGAAGACAGTCATCATTATGCAATGCTAAAATGCAACTGTCTGATAAATCACACATAGGCACTCGTGTTCTCACAGCCAAAGGTTTTCCAGCTAAACATGGAATGTGGGACCAATAAATCTGCGCAGGCTTCATAATTGCAAGGATGAGGTACAACTTTTAATCTCGTACATTCCTTTAGTGTCTTACCCGGCAGCTTCGCTGTCAATAAGGCTCTTCTTCTCAGAGGAGGTGGACAAAGCCAGATGTTGGCTGGCTTTCCTATCAGGAAAATACAGAGTTGCAGTTACATACAGAACCTCACAGTGAAAAGCCATGTTTTAGCACACTGGTGTCTATTCACTCAGGCCTGCTGCCTGTCTTGGAAAGGGGGTTATTCTGGGTCAACACGATGCACATGGACTTGGATGCTGCTAACTGAGTCGCCAAATGTTCTGTGTTATTCTGCCGGACTAGGTGCCAGACCACTGTTAACATGAATATATATCTCCTCTTGCCTGCCATACCCCCATACATTCAGATCCCCTGCACACTGCTTTTTTGAAAATCATGTTACCAGCTGCTCCCTGACCACAAGCGTTCAAAGAAACAAAATAAACTGCTGGTGCACGTGAAGAGGGGCCAATAGGCTGAGAGCAAATCGACGTGACCAGATGTTTGTTTCCAAGCACACGACTCTGCGGCTGGGCCTATTTTTACTATTGTGCCCAGACTCTTTCTTCATTCTTTTTAAGCAGCTGGATGGAAAAGAAAATTGGTTGAAGCCTAACTGATGTTTTATGGTATCCTCTTCTGCTCAGAAAATGGCTGTTTAAAACATTAAAAAGAGGGAGGAGTCACCAGAAGTTCAGCCTGAATTACTGCTTGGTGTCACTGCACTTTGTTCTTCGGGACGTAATTGATCCACAAGTTTCAGTCCATTTTCAGGCATCACAAATGGATTGCAGAGTATTACTTAGGATGAAGTTGCTGAGTGGTAAACGTGTAACGAGCAAGTCTTGCTGAGACAAACATTACACAGTTATTCAGAGGTTTTATTACCTTTCCCTGCGTCCATTCATTTTAGCAAAGAGTAGCCTGAGCACTTGTTCTTTCTGCTCCCAAGTGAGATCTGAGATTTCAACTTTGCTGTCTGGTTGATGAGTCCTTAAAACAGGTGGAGGAAATTAAAATGTATGTTACTCCCTGGAATTGTACACATTCTTTTACATATATTGACTGTATTAAATTGAACCATAAAGAGTGTTAAAAGAATACTTCACCCAGAAAATGATCATATGCGCTCTGCTTGAGCAGAGTTCAAATGGGTGCACATGCCAGGCCGTGCATTAAACGTTTGGTACCGTTGTTTTAAATTGTATGGTTTTAGTGAAAATACAGGTGTTTGGGAATTACTGAGCATACGGCTGGATAAATGAGACTTGGATTATACTACACAAGTTGTGTAAGAGTTTGTATAGGGTTGTTTTTTTATGTAGTTTTACTGTTGGTAAAGGCTGCCCTCCATTTACTTCAATTCATGAAGAATGTATGCCCTTATCACCATGGAGGCATGCGAGAAAAGCAATGTTTTCTTCATGAATTCAATCCAACACGTTGAGTGACTGATACACAAATGGTCTTTTTGTGGGTGAAGTATTCCTTTAAGGTGAGATGCCCACTGAATTAGCTGCAGGTGTCTTGGTGCTGAAAAACATGTATTAAAAATATCACAAAGACACACACAGCTGTATAAGTCATGGAAATGATGGGAAGTGGACCTACCACCTTGCAGCCGCCTCCATGTCTGAGTAGACAGAGTTGGTACTGTGGGGGCTTTTATGAAATGTGCGGATGGGTGGGAATTTGAGTTTTCCTGCTGTGGCTTCCTTCAGCCTCCAGCGATAAGCCTGCACTGCCTCCTTTTTGTATTGCAGCCTGCTGGCCATGATCTCCTGCTTCACCTGAGCCAGTGCCTCATGGAAGAATTGCTCCAGCTCCGTGCGCTGCTCTACGATGGTTTTCGCTAGTCGCTTTATGTGCCCCAATTCCCTCTCCCGCATGGACAGCACTTTCTGCAGCTTCTCCAGCTCTACCTGGCTGGCCTGGATGCTGACCAGTGTCTTCTCCTTCTCCTTCTTCTCCTCTCGGTCAAGCCCCCCAGCTTTTAGCTCCAGGGCCTGCTCCAGGGAAGCTACCTTGGCCCGCAGTTTAGATAGCTCCTTATTTTGGGCCTCCATCTGAGCTGCATTTTTCTTCACTGTCAACTCAAACGTGTTCTGAGTGAGCAAATAGAAGAGAAAAGTAGTAAAATAAATGACACTGAGCTAACTTTAGAAAAATGCTTTCATTTTCGTACTGTAGAGGTGGAACAGATAATGGTTTGTGTGCTAGCCAGTGCTGCTGAGTGAGTGACCAAAGCTTCAACACGGTGGATTTACCCCCTTCATTTACTGTCATCATCAGAGGTAAGATTAATGTGCCCAATATTTATTTGTCTTACAGAACCAGTGCCAGAAACCTGTGAAGGAGAAGCCACTGAATTTGAACCCATACACCAGTGGAAACTCACCGCAACCACTGACCACTGAGAGGCTAGGTAGTAGTCAGGAGATGGGGGGAGAGGGGTAGGAGTCGGACCGCAAGCAAAATAAACAGGGTCAGCACAAGTAAACAACACAAGGGAAAAACCACCTGAAATATATTCTGCACAGGTCTGACAAGTGGTTCATAACTGAAATGATTGAAAATGACTTTATGAAGATGAATGGTCTCTATCCAAGGACTGCCGGTGCCTAATAGTAACATTGCTGTTTGCTGTCCTTTGGTTCAAACATACCTTGTCCAGTGCCAGGGAAGCATTTTCCTTGACCAATGAATTTGTCAATATCTGCAGGTCCTCTGCCTCCTTAATGTGAAACTTCAGCGCTTCATTGAGACGGACGTTCTCCTTGAACACAGAGTGTGAGGCATCATCCAACTGCCTGAAATTTAACAGGACAAACAAAAAGGCCTCTAAAAAGATTGTCTCTGCTCATGAACACATCCCTATGAATCTCAATTTGATGCCAAACATCTTTGTATGCATTTAAAGGAATAATTCACCCCTCAAATTACTCACCCAGTGTTACCTTTAATATGTGAAGAAAACTTTGTTTTACTTGCATGCCTCCACAGTGAGTTGTACAAGTTGTAGGGGATAGCATCTAACCTGAGGTTGGGTACCCAACTCAGTTCTTTTAAGGGTATACATCGGTACAACGGAGTAGTGATTCTTATGAAATCTGTCTGTGCCAAATGCCGGTACTGAGGGCGCATCTGAGTGAGAACGTCAGGTTTAACAAGCAGGGGAAGTGCCGTGAAGTGCCCCAAAGCTGGGAAACATCCATTGGCTTCCCAGTAAGTCAAAACTATTGCTGCAGCGTCGATCTGCCACAATAGTTTCAACATCTGGTCTATTTCCTTTTCTAAATTATTATGTTAATAGCCTAGTATCACTGCTAGATGGGCAGACACACACACACACGCACACACAAGTAGACAGACAGACTGAGGATTAGCTCTACATGTAATTAGAAAAGAGCAGAGTCACATTTTAGTCTACTACGTCACCGCTGCAACATTAATCAAATTTTTGTCATTACAGAGTAAGTAAAGTACCAACAAAAGTACTGTTGGGTACCGGTGCTGAATTCCAGGTGACAGTATCACTTCAAATATGAACAGTAACCAACCCTGCCAACAAAATCAAAACTTCCATTCACAACCTCTCACACAACTTGTGCATTATCATCCAGGTTTATCCAGTCGAATGCTCAGTACTTCCCGAACACATTCATTTTTGCTAAAACTGTAATAATTAAAACAATTCTGTATAAACAGTTTCATGCATGGCTTAGCAGTGAGCCTGTCATGTTTATGCTTAAGTGTTTTAAATCATTATGTTTGAGCAAAAATGCATGTGTTCGACAAGTACTGATCACACAACTGGAGACATGGATTATATATATTTATATATAAGATGTAAGACAGAGTGTCAACAGATGTTTTGAGACTTCAATTCATAAAGAATTTTCTCTGTTTTTGGATTCTTCGTTCTTCGTCTGTTTTCTTCATGAATTCAAAGTAACACAGGGTTGATACACAAATGGTCATTTGGGGGGTGAAGATTTCCTTTAATACTTATTTTAACCAGCATGGAGTGTAAGTCTGAGTTGAATCAAACAAATGCTTTCTTATATATTTGAAGACTTGTTAATCAGTTATGGTGGTACTGTGACTTCTGATGATGTAGAGCATATCGCACTTTTTTGCTCTCAGTTTCTTGGTTCCCACACATAAAATTACTGGGTCACTGTACTTGACTTTTAAAGACATGCTGAGTGTGTTCAAAATTAAATCAATTACTAAGACTAGGACCAAACCGGCAGGACCACACCAGTATCAATGCTGATGTTTTATGAGCTGTAAAAAAATAACTAAACACAGCGGAGGGGAAATATACATCTTATGGCCTCAAAAGTAATAAACTATAGGCTTCCCCACACGCGTTACACACTACTCGTCCTGGGGCGGCTGAGGATGTGATCATTGGCTTCAGTGATGTACACTATCTGAACATGACCAGCCAGTGTGGTCGAGAAAATAACATTAGTTCTAGTTATATATATATTTATATACATAAACTCTTGTGTGAGTAAATTATTTTTTCTTTGCGTTCTGAGGACATCAAAGAGCAGTGTTAGAATAAAATTAGAATGTAAAGGGACTGCGGAAACACACTCACACAATGGCCTCATTGTGGGCCCTCTCCACCACCACGGTTATCGTTTGCTCGGCTTCCTTCTCCAGGCGATCCTGTGGGGAAATTTGCAAAACTCACTTGACGTTCCACCTAGGACAATATTGAACAGGGGGTCTCGTCTTCACAACTATCTGTTTGACTTTTAAATTAAATCTATTTTACTGTGATTTCCCCTCATTATTAGTCAGTATCTTCCAAACTGATTTAAGTAGGATCATTTGACTCGACCATACCTTTTCTTTGAAGAATCTGTACTCCAATTTGTTTAGGTTTTCCCTGTGCTCCTTGTCGGCAACATCCATGTTTTCTCTAATCTACAAAATAAAAAGGTCATGGTCACTGGTCGCATTAACATCCTGACAATAGGAAACAATACTGTGTGTCTCCCCCTTACATCACTGAGTTCTTGTTCCATCTGGGCTTTCGTCTTCTGAAACGCCTCGATTTCCCTCATCCCATCCTGGATCATGTTAAAATCTCTGGATTTCTTTCTGAACAGTTCCTTCATCTCATTGATTTGAATTGTGTAATCATCAACCTGTTGAAACAAACCATAGTAGATACACAGAATAAGAACACATGCTGCATAATAAATGCATGCCTTAACTGTAAAAATGCACTGTTCAGCTATATACTACAGATTCTGCAAAGTTCCCATAAGTGCAGCTTGTATCAGTCAGGGAAAAAGATTTTCATACCAAAGTTCACACAGGCCATACTCTGTTGCAAACCAACTTCAGCACAGATCAGTCAGGCTAAATACCTCAAGATGCTACTGTGGAAAAGCCAGTCTGAGCAAAAATGTGACAAAATGACCAAAGTCATGAGAGACTAGCAAAACACGCACCCACAAACATGTACATGACGACTAAATGAGAGGTTATCGAGCATCTGATTACAACTTTAGGCCTAATCGTTATTCTTCACATAACTCTGTATATGTTCATCTCCATCAAATCAGGGCACCAGTCTTTATACAAGTTGGTTTGCATCATATGCAATTTTCACCCAGTGTGAAATGATCCACTTCCCAGAAAATATCCCACAGTGTGAATTTCAGGGAAGCCAGAGGGAGCTTGGCTCCTCTTAATAAGACAAGACATCCATCTATTCATTATATGTAACAACTTATCCTAGACAGGGTCGCAGGTGGACTGAAGCCACCCACAAAAACATGATTTGTGAACTTTTGGGTGGTCTCAAAAATATTGACAATATGCTCTTTTTCAATGCATTTCTATTTTTCTGTATCTTCATCATCAAGGATCATGCGTAGAATTAGGCTTTGTAGTCAGCATACAGATAACCTGTGAGGAGGTTTGATGTGGCGGCGTTACGTTTCAAGAACAAAAATTTTTGTGGCTGAGTCCATTTTTAAGTGTCTGCCCCAGTGACAGCCCTGGCCTGAGGCGTTATGTTTTTGGGTTGTCCCATTCTCAGAAGCACTTTGAGGGAATTTCCTCAAATTTGGCACAAACGTCCACTTGGACTCAAGGATGAACTGATCCGATTTTGGTGGTCAAAGGTCAGTGTGACCTTGCAAAACATGCTTGTGGCCACAGCTTAAGAATTCATACACTAGTTATGACAAATGTTCACACAAATGTCTAATAAGATAAAATGATGAGGTGACATTTTATATCCAAAAGGTCAAAGGTCAACTTCACTGTGACATCATTTTGCAAACACACTTCTCTGTCTGTTAATCCATGCCATAGCTCAGGAGTATTTGGTCAGAGACTGAATTGGTGACACTTATTTTGGGTGCTCATCTTAAAACTGCCAGATGAGATATGTAATCCCTCCAGCATGTTCTGGGTCTGCCGAGGGGCCTCGTACCAGAATCGTCACCTTAACGGGGTGGAGGGGTTTGCATGTCCCTGTGATCCTGGGGCCTGGTTGGGCGCAGTAACATGGAGCCACCACCCTGTGGGCCCACCACCTGCAGGGACTGGCATCGAGGTCATGTGCATTGTGTGCCAGGCGGCAGGCAGGGCCGGACTGGTAGCAGCAATGATGAATTGATTAATCAATTAGTTTTCAACTATTAAATTAATTGTCTCATTTGGGTTTGAGTCATTTTTAAGGGGAAAAAAGTCCAAATTCTTCAGTTGCAGCTTCTTAAATGTGAATATTCTCTAGTTCTTTACTCCTCTATGACAGTAAACTGAATATCTGTGGGTTATGGACAACATAAGACATTTGAGGACATCATCTCGGGCTTTGAGAAACACTGATCGACATTTTCCCCTATTTTCTGACATTTTTGTAGTCCAAACAATTTATTGACAGTGAAAATAATTGTCAGTTGTAGCCCTAGCTAAGGCAATTTTCTAGATGAGCCATTTTGTCATCTCATAATCAGAAATGGGTCATAAATAGTATGTGTTTAGAGTCGACCACATGATAGTATCCTTTTCCCCTAACTGGACATATATGACAGTTCTACGTCTAAAATAGGGATGTTTCAAGTTGGTCCAGACCAGGCCTCTTTCTTCCCTCCCCAGAAGCTTTTTGGACTCCATTTTACCAGCATGAAGTAAGAGCTGGGAGATGGAAAACAGCTGCTGGCAAAAGCTTTTTTGTACCTTTTTTTGTCTAGTAAAGCCACTCGAATTTTGTCATGTCAGTTTGATCGCTTGATCTTAACTACAAGCAGCAGAGGTCAGTGAGGATAAAAGGAGCCAAATGGGCTTGTTTGGTGTGTGTTATGTAACTTAAACTGGCATTTTAGAGTAAGGATCTGTGTGACATGTGAGGTACGGTTAACACATCAAGACCAGCAGTGTGACTGCCTTTTCCCAAGCAAGCACTTTTAATTTTTCTGTGGCCACTAACACAGATTAAAATAGCATTAGACCATGTAACTCGGAATGTGAGGGTTTGTTTTTTTGTTTTATGGCCGCTTTGTTTGGTTGTTGTTTTCTTACATAATAAACGTCAACATAATTACACACAGGACAGCTGTTAAGACGCAGTGCAGCACATTTTTTAGATGCTACGGGTTTAAGTTGTACATCAGTAAATCACAGTAACTCTACTATGAACACTGAGCATGTTTTGTGAGCCAAAAAAGCTCAAGTTGCATTTATTTTCTTGTTGCTGTGTTTTGAAATTAACTCACCAGCTTCTTTTGCTCCTCACGTGCACGTGCGTCCTGACTTTTGAGGCTCCTCTGCAGCATATTGATCTGTTAAAATACCTTTGTTGAGTTAATTATTCATTTTACATTGTGTTCATTTACACATGTAAAACTAAAGTGTCTGCACGACCTTCTCCTCTTTAGCTGCATTTTCTCTCTTCAGGAAACCAGTTATATCGATGGAGTCCTTCTCCGCGCGGTACAGGTGGTCGGTGAGCTCTTGGTTAGCGCGTGCCAACTTGCGGGAAGCCTCGCGGTACTCGCTGAGCGACTGTTCAGAGGCCTTTAACCTCAGCTCCCACAGGGCAGCGTTGGCTTTGGCTTTCTCGATATCAGACTCTTTGTCCGCCTTTGAGTCCTGTTTGCCGTCTTTCTTGCCTACCCTGTGACAAAAGAAAGTAGTTTGAGCTGCAGGTTTGTGCGTCAACGCAATAAAAAGTGTACAAATGCAGGTGCATCTTACCCTGCTTTCGCCCTCTTTACTTTGGTGACCTTCTTCTTCGGCATCACTGCTACTGTTAAAATACTAAAACACTATAGAAAACTAGCACAGGTAGATGTGGCTGGGATTTCACCAGTGTGGCTAACAGGAGAGGTGTCCAGCTCCTGTGTGAATGAATGTTTGTGTAGTGGTGTTGCCATGGAGACGCTGTATCGGAGGAAAGGTCAAATTTCTTTGCTACAGGACCTCTGGTAACATATAGGCCTAGCTACAAGCCTGCTACTGTATATTTAATACACACAGTTTTAACCTCAAGCTTGTTTGCAAAGCATTTATTGTGTGTAAATCCTGGTGTGGCGTTTGATCATCATCTGAAATACATTTAAAAAGTAGGGGAGACCAGGGACAGTTGCAACAGCTCTAAGGCCCCGGTCAAACAGGGGCACTGCACTGCCTTTATTTTTAATTTGAATGCCACTACTAAAAACACACTTGCTGTGCCTTTTTATTGTTGTCAGGCAACCACTCCATCACATCCTTACACTAACCTTCCCATGTAATCAATCTACTGTTTTTTTTTCTCCACAGTAATTAGTAGCTAGTTACTAAAATGGACAGGCTGAGATGGTACTTGCTCTAGCTGTGAGGGTGAGAGGCTATCAGCAAATAGTTTGTTGGGCACAGGGAAATGTAAATCTGTGTGTATATGGGACCTTAATAAAGAGGGTGGAGCATGGGGAGTACCACCAGTTGGTCCAGGAGCTTCGCCTTGATGATGGCTGTCTCCAGGCATATTTTAGGATGACTTGGGGGCAGTTTGACAACCTGCTGTCTATCGTCGGGCCATGTAGTTTTGGGTATCCAGCAGCTACTACCACCAGTTTCTCCTCCATTGTTTGCCAACTTTAAACTTAAAACTCAAACTGTCGTCTCTCAAATCATCCGAACAAAGAGATGATGTCGGGGCTTTTCCACCCTGAGCTGAAGTTTTTTCAACTTTAGGAGTTCAGAGTGCTCTGGTAAAAACGCTGGGCACCTAGAGTGCAGAAACACAATGCAAGTCACAACGCAAAAACTGTGAGCATAAAGCTTAATTCTCATCAAAAACAATGACAAAAAAGCCACCTCCAGCTGCTAAAATGCTTTCTGTGTGATCGTGGGCCTCATTCTTCCAATTTGGAACATGCTAGAGTAATGATACCACCGATAAACCGAGACAGCCGACTTCAGATTAATTTCCTCTATCTGTGCAAGGAAACTATATGGCAACAGTGATGGCATTTGCGGAGCCAGACTTTGGTGTCAGTTCTGTTGGAGTCAATGAGGCATGCACGGCAAATCACACTCATCATATCTTTGTGATTTCAACTTTGACTGAAAATCCTTCCACCAGATTAAAAAACAAACAAACACACAACCTGATGTTTACTGACATTTTTTAACTTTATATGCACACTCGTTTTCCTGTCTCCATACAGATCATTGCTCTGTCCCTCTGTCCTGTAGAGGCTGAGATGCAACTGTACCCAGGCATGAAGCACATAGGATTAATATTGGGATCTTAACCTGCTAGTAACCTAACATAGAATAAAACAGGCTGTAACACTATACAACATTGCAGCTCTGATGCCAATTTATGATACTGATTAATTTATGTTATGCAATGCATATATGCTCCATGCTCGATTCCTGGCTGTCTGACTGGCCTCAATCTAAGCAACTGCTTGGGGAAAGACATGACAGTGTACTCCAGCTGCACAACCAGTCACCCACTTGGCTCTAGCTGAGTTTAAAGACGAATCCTTGTACAGGGGCGGATTAAAGCATCTAGCCTCTTTGAAAGGGGTGTGAGGGGCCTCAGAGAGCCTTCACTGCTTTCTCATAAAAGTTCAGTCTCATAATCAATTTATTAAGCCAGTGAGTGGGGGTTGGTTGGCACACTGATTTTGGCGGGGTTAGCTCATATGCCAGTTGTATTTTGAGAGATTAAAACTATTTTGAAAGATTAAAACCAATGTTTTAATTGTTAATTTATTATTATTTTGAATGGTTACTGGCTCTTGTACAATGACAGCTGAGACCAAAAATGTCATCGAAAATGGATGGATGGTTGAATAGTCAGTGGCAAAAGTAATTAGACATTTCTACTGATAAATTGCTTAAAACTGTTGTTTGGTTTTAGAAATGTGCAGCTATTCAATTAAATTTAACATTGTGCCAGCCAACCCCATAATGTGTGCCAACCAAGCCACTGATGGGACTGGTTGAAACAAATACACAACATGACTTTAGTCACAAATCATCTAATTTTAGAAATCATTTGTGCACATTAAAGCATGTATAGTTATAGCGGAGGCCTTAACCTTTCATTTGCTGCTGGTTAGAACATAAATTACGCCAGAGAATTACAGCAGAGAGTAAATAGTGTGCCAACCAACCTCGGGCTCCTCTACTTTATTAGGAAAATTGCAGCATCACATGAAACATGAAACATAAAACAAAACAAGCAACATTAGGGACACACAAAACTATGATCATACTGTCATTATTATGCCTGATAACAAGTTAATTATATGCTGTGTATTCTTGTATTATAGCAAGGGGCTTAACTTGACGTGCACAGATGAGTATTGCAGATAATTGCATGTAATTGTATGTAAAATACAGCAGTGTGTGGACAGGTTTGTAATAAACAAGTAAAATATTTTGAGGCACAATAACTAAGGTGATGAAGATTTTATTGTTTCACCAATGATTTGACCGCATTTGGTCTTTTTCAAAGCAAGTTTTACACAAAAATTCATATAGATATAACAAGGTGATGTCCAAGTCCTAAACCTAATGATATTATATTTCTTTGTCAATTACACTGATATGAACCATGGACAAACAGCAAATCCTTAAGATTGAGAAATGGAATTAGCAAATGTTTGAGATTTGTCATCTTTCAATAATTAACCAATTAATTTTCTGTCAGTCAACTGATTAAATAATGATCTGAATAACTACAAATAACCCCCACAATACTGTTACTCTTGGCACAATTTTTTCAAGTTTCTCAGTCCTTCAAAAAATACCAGCCCAGTGTGACTTTTTGCCACCCTTCTTCTTATTAATATTTATTTCTTATTAGCTATTGCTTTTTAAAACTTTGGTTGCAATTTTGCGTTTTATATCTCTCCTCCTTCAAAACCAGTGAGTTTCTGATGCACACATAAAGGTTTTAATCAATCAGTCAGCCAATCACTGTGGGAAACTGTGAGATACAGATGTCTGTTCTGCTCAGCCGCCTCTGGACTGACACACTGTTTGTCACTTCTCTTGTAATTACAGTCCTCTCACTCTGGGCTCTATCAAACAGGATCTGTTTGCACATGATCTCCTCCCACACGATGACATGAAATACATTTGGCTCCTGTCAGCAGTATTGTCCAGGTTGTCCTGAAAAGAACTATGCGTTATCCACTGCCATCCCCACAGTTGCTTTTTGCTGGAGTTATGGGAAAACCACAGAGATAAACGTAAATGCAGCTGGCTTTAATCTTCGAAGACGCATATCCAAACGAAACAATGTAAAGTCAACGCAGGTCATAATTAAAGCTGAAAACCACTAAAATCTCTCCATTATCTTGTTCAGCTTTCTGCAGGAGCCGGAGAGTGTCCAGTGTAGATTGTTCATCAAACAAAAAAGTCAATATCACAAAAGTGTTGGGTGTAGCTTCTGTAAACTGAACCATATAGGGTCGCCCGTTGCTCTGGCATCATCAACAGAGTTTGAAGACTAAATTTAAAGGTAATTACTATGACAGTGAGGAGAGAAAACTGAAATAACCCTGAGCTTTTCAAAGCTGTCATTATCATTGGAATTGTAATGACAAGGTTTGGGTCTCTTCAATGGACTTCTTAGGGTAGGACACCCACAAACATGGCATTCCTGAGGGTAACATTGCAGCATATTAATGATATATTGCACTGTGTAGATTACAAAGCTGGGGTCTCTTCTCATGCTTTATGGTTTCAGTTAACTTGAAACAAAATACCAAAATGTCTTCTAAAACATTGTTTTCGATGTGCTGTGTCATGCTGCAGAGGGGCACTTTACATACAGATTATACAGTAGCAGTGCACATTTGGATGACATACTTACATGATCTGGCAACATATGGGCTTTCCATTAGATTTGTTTAGTTTATCGTATGCAATTTTTAGACTTAAAGATGCAGTTGGTCACTTTTATGAAAATAACTGGGTCATATTTGCTGAAACTGTGACTTTATTCCGAAGGAGGTGCATGGGACAGATTCAGTTAAAAAAAGTCATGTCCCTCCTTCCCTGCCTCCTGCCTCTAACGGCGTTCACTAAAATTGACCGTGGCGCAACAAAAACAACCAATCAGAGCAGAGGAGCCTTTAAAGCAGCTTTCAGTCATGTCAGTCACTCTGTGAATTTCAGTCAAACCTTGGACTGTAAAAATAATGGACCAAGCTACTGTAACATCACCCTTTGTTTTCTGGCCCTCCTTTTTGAAGCCTCGAGTTCGGCATTTTGGCTGTTGCCATCTTGGTTATTTGGAGTGAAATATGATCATATTTGGGTGAGACGCTGGCACTGTGGAGAAGCAAGGGGCGGATCTAAATGAGAAGCCGAGCACACTATCGTCAGACACCCTCACTCAAAGCAACTCACCCTTAATTACACATAACTGTAAGCCTTTATAAAACATAAACCGGCAAGCTATATAAAAATTCACCCCCATACAGTTGTCATGAATGTTGAAATTAGCAATAGAGACTAAAACTGTTTTTTGTACCAGACTGTAAACATGTTTAAATCTGCTGTAAATTTGGACGATTTAACATGAGTATCTATGGGGATTGACTCACTTCTGGAGCCAGCCTCAAGTGGCCATTCAAGGAACTGCAGTTTTTGGCACTTCTGTGTTGGCTTCATTTTTCAGCATAGACTGTAAAAATAATGGATGTAGCTACGGTGACATCGCGCATTAGACTCAAGTTTGGCACTATGGCCATTGCCATTTTGTTTTTTTGGAGCCAGAAGTGACCACATTTGGGCGAGAGGCTGGCACCATGGAGAAGCGAGGGTATATCTGACTGAGAAGCCGTGAAAACTATCAGCTGACAGCCTGTCACCAAAAGCAGTCTGTCCTTAATTATGCTTCACTTTAAGCCTAAAGAAAATGTAAATAGGTGACTTATATAAAAGATTCACCCCCGATACAATTGTCATGAAGGGGAAAATTAGCTATGGAGACCAAATGTGTTTTTTGTACCAGGCTGTAAACATGGCTACCTCTGTTTTAAGTTGGGCATCTTAACATGGGTGTCTGTAGGGACTGACTGGCTTCTGGAGCCAGCCTCAAATGGCCATGGCACTTTAATGTTGGCTTCATTTTTCAGCCTTGGAGCTTTCTGCTGTCAAACTAGGCAGCACTGGTCAGATGTGAATCAAGATTCTGTTACTGTGTTGCACAATTTATCTGTTTAGTGCTGTGTGAATATAGAAACAGTTTCAGCTAATATGAAAAAAGTTATTTTTTAATAAAAGTTTACAGCTTTCATTTAAAAATGTCCAAAAATTTGGATGCATCATCTAAATTCATTCATTTAAATCAGAGGGCAGTTCATATTGCATCACATTATAATGGTATTAGAAAAGTAGGTGTGTGTTTAAAACTATAATGCTGTGATTTATGCATCACATTACATTAAGCATGAGATATGTCTGAACATTAACAGCAAGAAAATATTCAACAGTGATTTCAAAATTTAAAAAAGACTCTTGACAAATCATGGCTTCTTTATTATTTCTAATGGGACATTTTTATGCAGGTTTCATCAGTCACATTATCACACTGTTAACATGCAACCAAGACATCTATGGGCACAAGTCAGTGAGAGGTCCTGCACATGTACGCTTTGATAGGGGCGAACGACCATTCTGGTGAGCCGCAGGATTGAAAAAAGTAGCCACAGTATTTAGAAAAAAGGAAGGAGGAAAGAAAGTCCAATATTTTTAGTCCAAATTACAGTGTTGGAACAGTGCTTTGCACAGTCGAGTGTCCTGGGAGTGGAATGGCATGATGGGTAAATGCTGGTGCCAAGCCCCACCCTCCCCACATTGTCCTCTCTGTGGACTTCCTGCACTCTCTTGTGCCCATCTGCAGGACCTCTGCCCTCCCCTTACCCTCATGACTGGGCTGGTCGACAGCTCGGTTTCTCTCAGTCGCCCGCTGCCTGAGGTGAAACAGTCTCATATGAGCACGTGTTAGGTCAGGGCTGGGGCAGGGTCAGTTCCCTGAGGATGCCTCAATTGCTAGACTAGCAGCGCCTTCTGTTTCAGATGTCTGTCCACTTTCTGTTGATACAAAGTGGGTGAAAAATATCACAGCCCGGTACAAGTCTCAGTTCATGTGAGGTCTCTACTCCTCTGTGCTCAACTGCTGTGGGAGATCCTTGATGCTTCTGCATCCTGCACTAAAGCCAGTAACTTTGAACATTACATGAGAAAGCATTAGCTGATACACTACAGCATGGCTTATGATGCCGTGCCAACCACCCACCTAAAGTGGAGAAACAGCCACTCATGCTTTTCATGCATTCTCTCGTGAAACGTGCCTCGCTGCCCAAATATTTTTCCCTTGGAAAGCCTGTGGTTAACACAAGGATGAGTGGGAGTGAGATGATTGCTAACATTCTTTTAACTCCTATGCCAGCTGGAGTGCAGGTCACATTTGCATTTTTTAAGGTTGGTGAAAGGGCTGCAGCAGATTTAATGTGGTGATTATTGTAGGATCATGAAGGGGAGGCTGAGAGGATTTTTTTTTTTTTAAATACAAGCATGATTCATTCCTGCTACTGAACATGATTTTGTAGATGTAGTAATACCTAATCAAACAAAGCCACAGGCCATTCCACCTACAAAACATAATGAGTCACATTTTCAGTCTGAAATAGGAGTTTGTTTAATTTATTGTCTTGACCGCAAAGCCCCAGTGTATTTTAAATAAAATAAAACTTACCAGTACTTATAAGGTTATTCCAAAATGAGTGCAAAGATCGGAAAATTGTAAAAAAAAAAAAAAAAAAAAAAAAAATTAGCTGCAACAATTTGTAACAGTGAAACAGAAACTTGCATCACTCTTAATTCAAGTAGCAGCCAAATTTCAGCACTTGTGAAGGTGTGAAAGTCCAAATAGATGCAGGGTGAAGGAATTTCTGAGGCAAGCTACTATGTAAGTCTTAAATGCACCAATAAAAAGTATTTTAAGGCCATTTCTTTTGGTTTTTTGAGTGTGAGCCATTCATTTTGACTTCTGTATAAATCCCTTTCTCCTTTCCTTAGGGGATTTTCTGGCTCCAGAATAACTAGTAAAGATGAGGAGGGGAAAAACATAACCCAAAATAATCCTCCTCCTAAAAAAAAGAAAGAAAGAAAGAAAAAGAAAAAGACAGAAAGAAAAAGGGAAAAAAAAGGGAAATGCTGTTGGTAGGCAGGTAGTCGGTCTCCAGCTCAGCTCCAGGAGGGGGGACTCCTGATGGAGCTGGGATGGACCGCCACAGGATTGGTGGATGGCTGCACTCGGTGTGGCCCCATGCCAAGCCCTTATGTCTTTATATACTGTAAACGGATGACCGGACAGTCCTGAGTGTGCATCGCATCCACTCTGCCTCTCTCCATCTCTACTGCTCTCTGTCTGCAGGGGCCCCTGTCAATCTTTGACTCCAGCATCCAAAGCTTCTCCTCCTCAGCTCTCTCTGCTCCCCGGGTGTGAAAACAATGGCCACGCCGAGCATACTCTTCACTTTATCCGTGTGGTTTCTGGCTGGGAGCCTCTTAACGGAGGCGACTTACTACCGGCACCACCGCTACGTTCCCCACTTCTACCGCTACCGGGAGCACTCTGCCAACACGGAAAACCTCCTCCCTGAAGTCTCCAACCCGGAGCCTGAAGTCCCGCAGCCAGGCGTGCCGACCTACCCCCAGATCCCCGAGGTGTTCCACCCGGCACCAGAGGTCATCCACACCCTCCCAGAGGCGATCCACCCGGTGCCTGAAGTCGTCCATCCCGCACTTGAGCCTTACCAAACACCTGAGGTTTACCAGCCGGTGACTGAAGCCTCCTCCCCCGTCAACATGAGCCGGGTTTTCTACGGGATCATGTTTGACGCCGGGAGCACAGGCAGCAGGATCCACATCTATAAGTTCATCCAGAAAGACCCCGGTGAGTGCAACACTTTTTCCTTTTCTCTCTCCCTGCCTCTAAACCAATAGTAGGTCTTTGCACATGCTGCTGGCTCCCACTCTGTCTGCTTGCTGTTAGGTCATTCACTGTGTGGTGTGAGGACAAACACGAGTGCATGGGCATTACAGCTGCTAAAAGTAGCTGAAGTGGACTTTTAATTTGCCTGTCTGACTCAACTGTGTAGGACGCAGACCTCTCAAACTGAATCAGGATGTAGGTGAAGTGCTACAGTCTAAATAACTTGGGTTATAAAAGAAGAAGCTGTGCAATTACATGTGCTTGAGTTTCTGTTTTAGCCCGTAAATATCACCATGGCTTATGATTTGTTCACTGACTTCTTTTTTAGTTGAACTGCCAGTTCTGGACAATGAAATGTACCACGCAGTGAAGCCTGGACTGTCTGCTTACAAGGACAACCCTGATGAGGTATGTATTTGTGTTTACACCGTCAATTATTATTAATCATCAGGTGTATTAGGGAGTTGTCTGCAAACCACTGGGATTTTCTGTGGGCTGGGTTCATGTGTTGTAAACACTGAGTAATTACAAAAATGCCTCCTACTGATGCTGTCACTGCTGCCCACTCCTGTCTGCTACTTTTGATTTACACCTTTTTAAAGACTTTGACCACTGAAGAAATATCTTGATTACGAAATGACTGTCTATCTCCTTCGCAGGGTGGAAACACCATCCGTCAGCTGCTGAAGATTGCTAAGAAGACGGTGCCAGAGGACGAATGGAAGAGGACCCCGGTGGTGCTGAAGGCCACAGCGGGTCTGCGCCTGCTGCCCGAAGACAAGGCCAACGCTCTTCTGAAGGAGGTGAGGCACGTTTTCTCTCTGCCCACAGACAGTTTGGCACAAACACCACCCGTCCCGCCAAGGAGCAGGATGAGAAACCACTAAGTGCTTACAAGTGTCACTGAAAAAAAAGGCAGCAAGTCTGCCCATTTGGTGGCTACCATGTTGCAAAAAACAGCTGTTGTGGGGTTGTGTGGAGTAACCATATTTGTCATTTAAAGTATTAAATCCAGGCTACTGTTCCAGCCATGCTTGTGGTTGAGTTATCTGTCACTCTAAAACAGAAACAGAGCCTGAATAGACTATATCCTGACAACAGCAGAATATTTGGGTGTGTAGAGCAGTATCAGTGTGCTGTTTTAACACACGTGCAGCAGATAACTGTAATGAAATGGTGATATATCTATTCCACAGGTGCAAGAGGTGTTCAACGAGTCCCCCTTCTTTGTGCCAAACAACAGTGTTTCTATCATGAATGGAGCAAAAGAAGGTAGGTCATTTGTCAATGCCCTGTTAATAATGTGTTCTTCACAACACACTAGATTTGTTTTATTTCTGACAGATTTATTGTCTGACCAGGTGCTTTAACTGCCTCGGTCATCGAGGCTGCATCAAACAATGCCGCTCCTCGTAATTCTTTTTACAAGAGGTCTGTTACTACCTCGCTGAGACAAATAAATAAGCCAGCGTGAGCTCCACGCCCAATAATTTAGTGCGATTCTCCACATCACTCATTAAGACACCCTCATTATGTTATGTTTCATCATACACTATGTGCCATTCATTATCCTCGCTTTATGAGTGCAATAACTTCACATCTGAGACAATTGTAATTACCTGGGCTGGTCTACAATCCCACATGTTAGTTACAACAACTTTAATATCAGCATAATGAAGTCCTCCTCAGTTCAAAGTGCTTGAACACATTAAAGTATGAAAATGTAGCACTTGTTATCACTCTGCAGTCTTTTATTAATGCAGGCATTTTCCCCCATGTGCTGTTTTAGGAGTCCTCGCCTGGGTCACGGTGAACTTCCTTACAGGTAAGACATTGTTTGTGTTTTGCTATGGTGGTGTTAGTGGTCAGGAGGCTCATATCTGAGGCTCCAGTGTACACACAAGCCCGGCAGTGAAAGACTCTTGTCTCCTGTCTGAGGTTGTGAGCTTGAATCACTGGCCCCAAACAGGTTGCAAAACAAGTAATATTTCCTCACATTTTTTGGGGCATCATCAAATTTATTTTAAACAACAACCATAAGCTTTAAATCAAAAGGGTATTTTCCCTCTTGGTAAGGAAAAGACATGAGCTGTGAGCATGTATCATTCTGACAGTCTGGGTTATAAACATGAGAAATTGAAACTAAAACTGGTGATAAAGCCACAAGATTACACAGTATGCTCTGTTTAGTGCACCGATGATGGATAGCAGCTTCTCCTGTTTGACTTTGAGCTTCCTTTCCATAGGTCACTTGTACTCCAACACAAGGAGGACAGTGGGCATCTTGGATTTGGGTGGAGGATCCACACAGATCACATTCCTTCCCAAGTCAAAGGTGAATTAAATAGTTTATGTGTTACGTAAGTCTTGTTTGAGAGTGTTCTCACCCAAAATACACCACTAAACATTTGTTTTTATCCAACAGAAAACCATTCAGTCCGCTCCTGCCACTTATATCGCCAACTTCAACCTCTTCGACCATACGTATCAGCTCTACACACACAGGTATATAACACACAAAGAAGATATTCTGTTGAGTGAAACATACACATCTGTCTTAAAACTCACCATAATTGTATGTCAACCCACATAGCTACCTTGGAAATGGACTGTACGCGGCTCGACTGGCAACTCTCGGAGCACTAGGAGCTGATGGTAGAGTATCTAGTATTTTTATTCGCAGTGTCATTCTTTCGTACATTGTGTTCACTTGAATATGACAAACTGTGTCTTGTTTTTGTTTTCCCAGGTCTAGATTGGAAAATCTTCACAAGTTCCTGCCTCCCGAAAAAGTTCAGAGAAGATGTGACTTTTGGAGGAACCACCTACAAAGTTAGCGGGATTCCAGACGGTAAGATAAAAGCTCCCTGAGGTTTTGATTGCCTTCCCAGTGCCTTGGATGCAGCAATCCGTGCATTCCTTTCCCGACTCTGGAACACAATAGCGTACAGTACAATACAGTCTCTCATGAGAACATTCACCCGCTGAAAATTCTGTAACCTTGGCGCCAAACGCATGTTTTGTCATCCTCGCTCTCTCTCTCCATCTTCCCTCTTGAACAATTATACTGCTCTCAACCTTGTATTTAAACGAAAAGAAAACTGTCAGTTAACTTCACAAATAAGGCAGTCACTCCCATACCACAGTCAAGTAGCCAAAAGATGCTGGGCTTGTCCCTGAGTTGTTATTTTTTTTTTGTGTAACGAGCGGCTTGATCTGGACCGCTCACAATTATGTGGTAAAAATAGACAGCCCAACAGGGCCGCGCTAACTGCCGCTCTTGTCAGCACATGGTTTTGCCGGCACAACTGAGCCAACCATACCCATGGGGCTGTGTGAAACTTGTCCTTCTGGGGCTTCCCTTGTATATCATATGATGAGCCCCCAACTTCAACCCCTGGCTGACCTCAAACCGAGGCTCCAGACTCTCCCAATTGCATTCCAACCATCGCTGCCTCCAAGCACCCTTAACTCATTGTTTACTACACCATTTTTAATATAAAGTAATTCTTTAACAGAACTACATTTACCTTCTTTCTCTGTCTCCCCAGGCTATGCAGGCTATAAGCTGTGCTACTATGAAGTTATGAAGGTCATCAAAGGAATCGTGCACCAGCCTTATGAGGTGAAGGGCAGCAGCATCTTCTACGCTTTCTCCTACTACTTCGACAGAGCTGTGGAGTCTGGCCTCATCGGTGAGTGGGCACGCACACCAAACAGTCACCTTCCAGCGCCATAATCTTTCATGCTAATTATCATCTTTTGCACAAAATAGGTATTTTAAATTGCATGTTTTTTCCTGCGCAGATGGCAGCCGAGGTGGTGCGGTTGAAGTCAGGGATTTTAAGAAGAGAGCCAAGGAAGGTAAGAGTTACCTTCTCCAGTGTTGCATACACTTGCGCGTGAAACCAACAATCTTACAAGTTATATATATCAGTGCTCTAACCACTGAAACTTCATGCAAAACAAGACACAGCACAAGCACCAAAACTTGTTTGTGCCCAAACACTTGGCACACTTGACGAAAAATGATTTAATGTGATACAGAGGTGGATTACAAGACAAATGTAGTTTATTATAGAGTAAAAAACATCACTATAAAACATTTTAACAGATACACACCGTGCTTATCAGCTCCACTGTGCGACACTTGCAATGTCCGTGTAGAACCAGATTTATAGCAAGTAGGAAAGAGTTGATGTGTTATGTAAGGCTGTTTGTGTTGTGAGAACACTGTCACATGGTCTCGAGGAACACGGCTGGCTTAGGCAGGGCTGGCAGCTGAGCCGAAGCTGTCTGTCTGGCCCAGGCAGGAGGGCACCTGACAGCCACACACCACCTGGGGGCTGACACATACTGACACACACAAACTTGTGTACTATGCTGTTCAACACCGCCACCCACCCGCAGCCTTGTGCTGACCCTCAGCCGTTCTCCTCGCACCTCCCTGTTTATCCAGCCAAAAAAAACAGAAAGGTCATCTTTTAATCATGTCGCACAGGGGTTAGAAAAGGTGTTTCTTGTGTTAAAACACAGAATGTGATGCAGCGAGGCGTCTCCATCAAATGCTTTTTTTGTCAGCGCTATGAGAAACCTGTGTTATTGTCATGTCTGACACCTGTGGCTTTTTTTGTGTTTGCAGTGTGCAACAAAATGACCAAGTACCGTGCTATCAGCCCCTTCCTCTGCATGGATATGACATATATCACTTGTCTGCTAAAGGAGGGCTTTGGCTTCAAGGACAGCACTGTGCTGC
Source organism: Epinephelus moara (assembly GCF_006386435.1). Lineage (NCBI taxonomy): Eukaryota > Metazoa > Chordata > Actinopteri > Perciformes > Serranidae > Epinephelus > Epinephelus moara. The sequence goes on along the minus strand of NC_065519.1, from coordinate 22,092,793 downwards.
AGGTGAGCACATCAGCGCCTACTGTAGACAGAGACACATGACAAAACCTTCGTATTTTGTCTGCACAGTATTTCACAAGACTTAAAATCAATGACAGTAGGTGAAGGGAATTGTTTCTTTGTGGTTTTAATGATCCTCCTGTCTCTCTGTTCAACAGCTAGCCAAGAAGGTGAACAACGTGGAGACAAGCTGGGCCCTGGGGGCAACCTTTGACTACTTCAGAAACCTCAACATCCACTAAGGACAGCTTGCTGTCACTGCAGCCAGCACTGAGAGGGACAGTCTGTCACTGTGGGGCTTCCCGTCCTCCGTCCACCCCTCGATCAGCCCGTCCCCTCGCAGACACACCTGGTCCCAACCAAGCTTCCTCACCCACCACGCCCTCCTCCTCTTTTCCTTCAACCTCAGCACCCTGCGAACACTCCGAACTGTTGAAAAAAAAGAAATCACTATATTTTTATAAGGCCAGCTATTTCTACTGTATGTTGAGCTCATGACTGGTGGGCTGACTTTATTTTTGTAAAACGTTTACATTTTTGATTCCTCATGGGTGTCTGATCTGAAATGTCTTCCTCACCTACCTGTTGTTTAGAGGCAACACAACCAGTCATGGTATTTGGTGCTTACTGTGGTCCTGGTGTGCACTGTACAGTACAGTGGAATTTATTTAGAGACTAGTTGCTGGAAGTGCAACCATAGTTGTCTTTCAAAATGCTTGTAAATCAGTCTTCTTTTCACTCTAGCACTAAATTATTTTACCTAATTCATTTGCCCCTCGCCATCATTGGAAATAGAGCAGTTGACAATCATACAGCTTCTTTCATCGATTTTGCACATAACACTTTAATTGCAGATATTGTAGCTAAGACAGTTGCTTTGATGTCGACTAAAGAGTTGTACATATTCATAAAGTAGTGTTGGATTCACCATGACTGGGGGGGGGGGGCAAAGACAGCGCTGTGGAGAGTTGCCTCTCACAGACTGTGCTGTATAGCTGTTAAATGTTTGAGGTTAATGCCTGTACTTTTAAACTGCAGCCATTATCGTTTGTTATGTCTAGAGTGAAAAAGACCTTATCAAGCATGGCTAAATTGCAGGGGCCCTAGGTCTGAACTCGAATTTTAGACTAGCAATAGAAAGACCTCTCATCACGGGTAGATAGATGCGTCCAACAACGTAATTTACAGCCATTAAATACAGCAAAAATGTAAACAGAAATTACGCAAAGAGTTTGAAGCCTGACTCTTTCATTTATTGCTGGTTGCTCAAAAACATTAGTGATACTGAATTCTGTTTTTGAATTCATTTCTTATTGTGAACTGTACAAATATTTAAATGACTTTATCTAATGTAGAGCATTTTAATTATCCTCATTCAATATCATGAACTTTCTGTGTAACTGCTCTTCACACCGTGCCTTTGCTGTCTTTTCAGTATTCAACACGTTCAATAACTACTGCTGTATATACATAATGTAAACTTTTATTAGTGAAATCTTTTTGACAGGAACTGCTTTTTACGTTGCAAAAACTTTATGCTGCACAATCGCTCAGAAATGCTCATCAGTATGAATAACCTGATGGCTGACAATATGTAAATTGTTGTTTTTATTAAATCCAGTGAAATAAGTGTATACTATACATGTATGTTTTAATAAAACATGAAAAAGATTCTTTGTGCATTTATGGTTTTTTTTTTAATCAGACTTCTTGTAATGAAATTCTAGAGGGTGCCATGTAGTCTCCCATGTAGAATATTAATAGAATTGTTGCATTAAGCTTAAAATCATATGATCAAACTGTGCAAACATTGGATTAAGACTTCATCTGAGAATGAATGTACTTCTTGGATAATTCAGAGCTTGGTCTATTAACTGTAACTGCAAAACAGTGGGAAATTCTAACATAAAATCAACAATACTTATGCCTTTAACATGTCATGCTATGCTTGGGACAGCATGTGGATTTATTTTGCACCAAAGCACACACAGGAAAACACATCACAAAGAGTAAAATATATTTTTTATTATTTTACATTCACAATTTTTACAGTTTTTTAAGATTCACTGACTACCTTGCACGACAGATGCATCACTTGCTTGCATATGCCATCATCTGGTCCTGCAGAGGCAAAAGAGACATCAACTCAGTAACCTTTAAATCATGCTTGCTAAAAGCCTGTTACGAGTGCGTGGCACTTGAGGCCTCTATACAAGACCTGTAAACCAGTGAACTCACAACATTTAATATGGAAAAAAACATGTCACGTTTAACTTTTGTGCCTCCATACTGAACTGCCTTTACAACTCGTAACAGTTGTGTTGGTCTGAATCACTTAGTAGGAATAAAGCCATTTCGCATGAGTGGTCGGTAATAAAAGGGGTGTGAAAACACAAGCCAACACCGCTGTCCGCTGCCCCAGAGCCAGCCCTGCACCCCACCCACACACTTTTGGTAACACTAAATTTGGGGCTAAACTTAGATGCCATAGTAGTAGGTTCAGAACCCTGGAAATTATAGACACCGCTAAAGTAAAGCTCCGTGTAATCAGAAAAGAGGGTGGAGGGTGGGGTCATGCTGGAGGCGGGGCTTAGGCTTGACAGGTGGTTGATATTATCTGAGTGATGGCCAGGTTCACTGGGATGTGCAGGAGGCGGTAGAAGCTAGAGGAAGAGGGAGCTTACTTTTAGCGCTGGGAGCATGTTGGTGGCCTGCAGACCAAAGGTGCGTAGGAGGACGACAGGAGCAGCGTTAGTGGAGTAGAGGCGCTTCATGAGGTCGATGGCGGCCATCATGGGCAGATTGTGTCGCTGGCGTTCAGTTTCATATTCTAGCAGGTGCTGCATCGCCCCTGCACAAGCAAACAAAGACTAAATGAGGACGTAGCTTCAGCTCGTGTAGGTCTGTCATGTGTTTTCTACATTAAGTCAATACACTGGTGCTATTCTGACCTCCAGACATTTAACAGTGGAAAAAATAAATACAATATCTCATTACAGGATTTCATTTTTTATGAAAAGCAACTTACATATAGTTCCTGGCAGAATGGACAGAAAAAAAACATCAAATAAATGTTGCCGGAAAAGCTGATGCTTTTTATAATTCGGATCAACAGCATGCGTTTGAGTTGGGGCTATGGAAAAGAGCTTAGAGGAAACCACTGTCCTATGGTTGCAGTGCTCATGTCTGTTTAGAGTTCTCACTGACCCAGGTCCTTCCCGTCAAAGGCTGCTTGGCTCAGGAGCTGTGTGAGGCAAGCCACATCCCCAAAGCCCAGGTTGGCTCCCTGACCCGCCAGAGGATGGACACGATGGGCCGCGTCCCTGCAAAGATAAACATAACCCTCTCTGTCCATATGCATTCCACTCACGGTATGTTATTTTATGCACAGTGCAAGGATCAAAGTCATTCCCAACATAAGCTGATGCAAAATGCTCAGAATCCTGCTTTACAACCTGATTTTTAGGAAATCAGTATTTTTACTCTAAAAACCTGGAAATATTAATGTGAGGTCATTACTTTTATTATGACTATCTTACCCAATGAGAGCTACGCGGTGCCTGACGTACTCTGATGCATGACCGATGCCCAGAGGAAACATGACCCTGGTCTTTGGGCCGATCCCTGCCACACTTGGGGGAAGCTGTCGAGGTGAACCTGCAGACGGCATGACGGCCGCCAGGGCACTGCGGAACATAGCGCCAGCCGTCTCAAACAGCTCTGACTGGTTCTCATTACTCCACTGTTTGTGCACACAAAGACAGGCGAGAAGACAGAGACATATTCACAGGGAATGAAAAATGACCAGAAAAGAGAGAAAACAGACATTATCCCTTTGAGTGGACAAAGAAATTAGCTGACATAGGAGCAAAGCTGAACTCCAGGCCAGCGAAAGTGCTCTTTTTTTCCCCTCCCTAACTAACTGGTTTGGCAGGGCTTCGGGAGCTGGGCTAATTAAAAGAAGATGCCGGCCAGGCTATGCAGTTGAATTAGCTCTGTTTGAAAAACATTCCATGCAGTAATGGTCGACACTGGGAGACCACAGGTTTAATTAGCAAACCAGGCCTGAAACCAAACGTGACTCAACCGTGGTGACCCCGTCCATCAGCAGGCTCAGTAAAAATAGCCAGCTTGGGAAAAAGGAGTTTCTCCAAACGTAAAAAAAAAATGGATAGGTATACATTCTCTTTGAGATATATTAGCATTGTATAAAGTCTGGGCAAAACAATGATGACATTGTTTGTCAGGTCACAAAAAAACAGCTCAACACTTGAGTCTACGGAGAATCCCTGCCACATATAGCACACAAACACAAACACAGAAACGTTGCGACATCTTCCCGACAGATGTGAAATCTCACTATGAATACAACATCAGCACTTTAACAGTCAGAGCAACACTTACGAAGGCAGAGTTGACAGCATCGACAAAGCTTTCCTCATCCAGCTCCAGCAGCTCCCCCGCCAGCCGATGGCTGGTTGACCACACCAGAGAGCTCTCTGTGTCCGACAGCTGCAGTGCACAAGGCATGGATGTAGAAGCGTTATCAAATACTTTTGAGACAGACAGTTATTTTGCAAGACAAAAAATACTGCAGTAAATAATGCAGACATATTACCGGTAACATTGCAATGGGTCCTGTTGGGAGGAACCTCTGCCATGCGACATTGTTCTCTGTGGGCTGACAGCACATCAATCAAACTAAATTAAATATCATACTGAAGTATTTTGGCATTGCATTGTACGGCATACATTTTAATTAAATATGTTGTCCTTAAAAACAAGATATTATAAAGGGTACTTCTGGGTGGGTGTGTTGTTCTCAGATGTGACATTAAAATTACTATTATAGCAAAAACACTACACAGTAAATTCACTCAGTAACATCCAATAATGCTTAAATATTTAAGAGCACAAATTATAAATACAATATGCTGGCAGTGATGCATAGCACACACTGTAATAAAATATCAAGAATTATACTGAATGCATGTGTTGAATACAGAGTTCTGGACTCAAGTCACAAGTCTGAAGACTTGGGACTCGAATTCAAAAAAGACTTGAAACTCGACTTAGACTTAAACACTAATGACTCATGATTTCATTGGACTTGAGCCTTTTAACTTGAAAGTACTAGATACCCTCCCCCAAGCCCACAGATTAAAAAGTATATTCTTTAAAAAGTGTGCCACAAATCATTTCCTGAACCAATCCGACAGCATTCAATCAAACAGGGGAGAACCATGAAGAACGTTGCATTACTGAATGCCAGTTGGAAAAAAATGATACCAAAGACAATTTTGTTTGCTTATGTGGTCAACAAAAAACAAATTGCAGTATTCAAAACATGAGGGCTGAAAAACAAACAAAAACACAACAGCTTCCAACAAACTTGTTTTAACAATTTTTTTATACAGCTTTGGTAATTTTTGTAAATGTATTATTATTTATGTTAAAATGGCATTATATTTGGTGAGAAGTGCATTATAGCCCCGTTTCCACTGAGCAGTATGGTGCAGTTCAGTTCAGTTTGGTACACTTTTTTTTCCATTTCCACTGTGAAAAGTTGTGGATGGTACCAATGGAACCTACTGTACCGTCCCCATTTTTGGTCACCTCTCTGTTGGGGTACCTAGCTCACAGATCTGGTACTAAAAGGTGGAGCTGTGAACACTGCAGTCTGTTGATTGGTCAGTAGCGGATGGTCACTCTGCTCAGGGCTGAATGTGGCTGGTTTTGAAGCTCATGTAACCACTGTTCATAGAGTTTATTAGTAAACTGTAACTATAAAATCAAATGATGTTTTTCTGCCTCTTGCAGCAGCTGGACTCTGAGAAAAAATAACTTAATTCACTGGGCTGACTGCCAGCGACTTTTAAGGTGGAACTTTAACCAGTAATGTTGCTCAATGTATGAGCTGACGACATGAATCCATCAGCACACCTTACGTTTCACTGTGACAACTTTGACCATTACTTTAGTTTTTAAATGACACACACTTTTAGTAATGAGTGGATCTTCAAGCGTTAATATATATTAATTTTGACCAAGTCAGCTTATATATTCTAATCCTCACTTGGAGAAAAAAAAGTGTTGCGGAGCATTGTTACTGTGGGCTCTGGCAACACTAAACCCCTGAGCTTGCCTGAGAAGGACTAAATGCAAAACCTGCTATCTCACATCTCACTGCGAGAGACTCTCACTGCAGCCTGTTTTATTTTGTTCAGAAAATGCTGACGTGTGGCCTGGTTCTGTGGACGATTAACGAGGTGCACACTGATAAAGGAGGAAGAACAGTGAGTGCTGGACGGAGCAGTGAGTGACAACAACCCTGCCCTTAAAGGGTACTGTTTGCGGTGGAAATGCTAAGTGGATCTAGGATCTAGGTACCACGTCTGAAGGGCTACTTTTGGTTCCAAAGGTACCATACCAAAAGTGTTGGTGTGGTGAAAACGGGTCTTATGACTTGTTTAGGGCTTGAGACTTGACTTAGGACTTGTCAGTCTTGACTTGGGACTTGAGTGCAAAGACTTGAGACTTATTTCAGACTTGCAAAACAGTGACATGGTCCCACCTCTGGTTGAATATTTACCTCTGATAGGTGCAGCACAGCGACCACAGCAGACTGGTCGTAATTCCACTTGACTGTGGGTATCCCCAGTGCCCGCCTCACCATTGAGTTTGGTCCATCTGCACCAATCTGAAAAACAGATAAGAAAAAGGGAAACGGTAAAAAACAAAAAGGACAAGAACAGATATATAACTATAGTCTGTGATAACAGAATCAAACTGACCAGCAGCTTGGTCTGAACTGTCTCTCCGTTGGCCAATGTGACCTTGACCCATGGAATGGAGTCTGCTGCCAGGTGGGGCATGGGCCACCCATACTTCACCACCTTGGACCTGTATTTAACTTGCACGTTATCTGACAAACAACAAGGACATAAAACTGCTGAGGACAAAAGCAGCAAGAAATGAAAAAACTGTGGTTAAAATAAAATGTCAACTGGTGTGACTCTCACAACAAAGGGATCAATCTTGGGCCTCCTGTGTATGTATCATCACACTAAAAGCTTTGCTACTTTTTCTGTCAAAACGAGAGGATGGTTTCCCTGCAGCCAAAGCATGGAAGATCTATAAACCACCCCATAAAACACCACTGGTTTCCCTCCTTGGCATATGGTAGCTGCAAAAGTTTACATTTGACATTCTTCTTAATGGCCTTGGCCTGCCACATTGCACTAACTAATAGTGTTTATCTACAAGAACACCACGCCACACTTCGCACATGCTGCCAGCTTGTTGGATTTTGCCCTAAAACATCCCCCTCTTCTTAAAATATCAGCAGCTGGACATCCCGAACATGAAAGGATCCTGAGCTAGCTGGCTCATGCCGACTTGGAGTGGGACCCATCCACAGAACGGCTACTGGTTCCCTGAACATGAATGTCAAATATGGGTTTGCAGTGATTGGAGAGCAGGGTTACATTGAAACCAGCTGGCGTGGAGTGCACTTTTCATGTACTGCGTCTTGAGCATAACAACACCACGGCTAAAATGAGAGGAGAGAGAGACGCGGACAAATGGGAGGCACATGAGGCAAAAAACGTGCTGCAACCACACATCCGTTGTTTGGCGCAAAATGTCGAAAAGTGTTTATAAATATGCCACTTTAACTGTCAAGCACATAGCGGGGCTAAGTTTTATTTGTGAACCTCACAAAGGCTGGTCTAATGTCAATAGAGCGCTATACACACTGTCAGCGCTTTGGTGTCTTTAGAGGCGGCAGAGCTTGGGAGCACATGGTTGCTTTAAATAGGTCACTGGACCACTTCACGTGTCCTCAGAGGGTGCCGGGGGCCGGCAGTTCCCAAAATGTGAGGTTTTGATTGAAATTGCAGGAAAAACATGACCGGCTCCAAGGGCTTGACTTGTCTTTAAAAACAGTCACCGGGAGAGAGTACAAATAAACAAAACCTGGGGACAGGATGGAATAAATGTGGTGGCATTAGGTGCCAGACTCAGCGTCCATTAGGCAGATGGAACAGGAATCAAGAGGTCTTACAGAGAGAGTACTGCTGCTCACTGAGTGGGGCTTCATGTTTTAATCATAAACTCATTGCTTACCAGACAAGCTGTCCAGCTGTTTAGTGAGCGCAGCCACAACGATGTCGTTCTCCACGATGTACGCCATCTCGTCCTGCAGGTCCTCCTTATCGAATGTGATCAGGGCATCCGAGCAGGCATCCCAAACCTAAATGAGAGACTCATTATGCCTGTGGTCTACAAGTCTATCCTTAAATGCATCCCCTCTCCCTATATATAGCTGGGCAGAGAAGTGGCGCTTCATTGAGCTGAACACATCAAAGTTGTTAGCTGCTGTCAGAGGTTGGCACAGCCTACATACATCAAAACCCCGAGGCAATGAGGGTCACCAACACCCCTCTGGCTGCTCGGCTGAATTCAGCTTAATGGACTCTCTGAGGTGGAGGACCAAATGACATTTTGTGATGTGGATTTTTGCAAACATTCTCTTAGAAACACAAATAACAAATGACATGTTTGTGAACATAAAGAGCGAGTCAATATTTATCCGCAACCAAAACCAGCAAAGTGAGATATAGGTTTAGGTTACTGTAATTTCAGCCCTGAAAGTACTGTTTGAGTTAAACATGAGGGGGTGAAAAGTGTTTGTACAAGGTTAATCCTCTCCTGGGTTGTAACTATGGTGACAAAACCCATCATTCTGCAGTAATATGCTGCTGCGCTACTTTTTTCCAACTTGTCATAAAGTAGGGGGATATACCCTACAGAAAACCACTAATGGCAGTGGGTTTGCAACTTGTGATAAGTGGTTGGGAGGAAAGATTTACTGAGACCAGCCCAAAAATTGTTTTGGTTTTGTTTAATGCTCGGTGAAATAATGCAGTGTTGGGGTAGAATCAGTTACTACATACTTTAAGATTTATACAATACACTTCCTCACAATTTTTATGGAGAAAAACATAGGCAAAATGACGCCTTGATGGCAAAAAAACGCTGTTTGCTTTTTGTTTCAAATCCAAACCCTCAATGCTTACTGGACGTTTAAGGTGAAAGAACATTTTACTGCATGGAAAGAATGTTATTTAAAACTGACCTGCAGTACATACTTTCCAGTGCCGCTGGTGAGATGTATATGACTGAGATTCAGTGAGCAAACAAGCCAAAACAGTGGTAGCAGAGTGAAGGTATAATAGGAGAGGTACACTACCATAATCACTGTAAGGCACTGCATGATGACATCTTAGGCCCAGAGAGAAACCCTGCGGTCGGGTGTTTGGTACACACCGACCACATCTTACAAGACGGACTGAGCCTGCACCCACAGCCGTAAAGCGAGTTCACTCTGCAGCAAACAACCACTCTCCTAATCTTTCATCTTCTTCCCGTTGTTCACATGAATCTTCATAATTATAAGATGTGGGGAACGAGTACCAATTTGAAAATGTCAAAATGATTTACTCTTCATAGAAAACATGGCTTTAATAAATAAAACTTGCATGGTCAGAGAGCCATCCAGTGCTTTGAAAATGCCAGGAGATGTCCTTTTTTAAATATACCTTGTGTTCTTTGGTATCCCTCGCACCACAGATCCTACAAAGCTACAGAAAATGCATACATTGCACAAAAGAATGAACAAAATGTATGTTACATGAAACCCTTTTTGCCTTTTTATGTGAACAATTACATACCACATACCATATCATATGATTATATGATACAGCATTGTGTTGCTTGTTCATTAAGCTGAATGACTGAGTAGAAGCTGAGCAGTACAGATTTCTCTCTCCACAAATTGTATGGTGCTGTGATTGATGGATGACAGAAATACATACCGTAGGGCCGTAAATTAGAATGTCTGGAGTACATATGAAGAAAAAATCCAGTTGCATAACAGAGGGATGATATGCTCTATACAGCTGTATGCTCTACTTATTTTGTTTGTCTTGAAGTTATACTTTTCGGAACTTTTGACCAGGCAGTGCGATGACAAGTACTGCGCCCTTGTGTCGCAGTTTTCAAAAGACAACTTATTGAAACAGTGAGTTCACAATAGAACATACCTGCATCCTTTTATAGGGCTTGCACCTCATCTGTGTGATGTCTTCCCATGCTCCAATACCTGTGAGTGCACAAACACTTTTTTAAAACAACTGCAATACTAATTCAGTGCAATAAAACAACGTATGCCTATGTATTAAAAAAAACTGTAATCATACTCTAAAAGTCAAAACATGAATTTCAACAAAAGTCAGTGGAAGTGCATATGTTTATGTAACGTGCAGAGCAGAAGGAAATTGGTCCAACCAGTCTTTGGGATCGGGGTTAAGTTGAGCTGGACTGGGCAGAATTTAGCAGCATAGGGACCAACAACCAGGCGCAAATCTCATTCTATGGATGTGAAAAGTGGTCGTGGGGAATAGAATAAGATTTTAAGTCACCATGTAAAGTTACTGCAAAAGATATGCCATAAAATCTGAAAATTCTGTTAAGTGTGAGACAAGTTCTTGCCTTTTATTTTTATGCAGGTGCCAATGGGAGGCAATGAGGACACAGCTAGGCACAATATTTCAAATAAACTCCAACCACTGCACTCCTATCAAAATCTCTACTGACATTTCAGTGTTGACATCAGACGCCCGATCAGATAAAGGGGTACACACTGTAAAGTCAATAAATGACACACAAATAATGCAAGAGAGCAGGTTGAAAGAGATTATTTGAAACATTAAGCAAAGCTTTAGCCTCTCTGTCTCTCACTTGCACCTGCACACAGAATATTGCTACCAAGCAATTATGTGGCGCATGATCTGCTAGGGGAGATATTGTAATTGTTGTTGGCCATGCTCTAATCACTTAATTGCTAAGCTGACCGCATGCTGTCCTTATTTTAAGACCTGAATCGGGGTTAATGTGGAACTTATGTGTCCAACAACCAAAGTAATTTATTCATTCATTCATTTTCTGTAACTGCTTATCCTGTTAGAGGTTGTGGGGGATGCTGGAATCTATACCAGCTGACATTTGGCACCCTGGACAGGTTGCCAGACTATCACAGGGCTGACACATAGAGACAGACAACCATTCACACTCACATTCACACCTACGGCCAATTTAGAGTCACCGATTAACCTACATGTCTTTGGACTGTGGGAGGAAGCCAGAGTACCAGGACAAAACCCACGCTGACACGGGAAGAACATGCAAATTCCACACAGAAGGGTTCCACACCCTGGGGTTCAAACCAGAAACCCTCTTGCTGTGAGGTGACAATAAACACTGCACCACTGTACCGCCCCAAATAATTTAGCAAAATGATTATTTTCTACTAGCTCAAATGAAAATGGTGAGTTCATTCTGAGACATTTTAATCTGTTTGTTTGTTCTCTTTGGGGGTAGATGAGAAAACCAACTATCAATCTTTGCAGAACACTTGAAAATTAATCTGTATATTATTTCATAAATTATCATATAGTTCAGTAGTGAGAAGTGCATGTGGAAAACTGTGGTTGTGTTTGCCTGCACATACAGGCAGTCTGTTTAAATAACAAAAAGTATATTTCTATGGAACAGCTATTTTTAACTGATCTAAAACTTGAGGTGGCAGATTTATGTCAAAGAACATTACATGTTACGGAGACAAGTCCATCAAGCCAAGCTAAAGTTACAGAGCGGAACAAATAAGGTCAGATATGATCCTAGTTAAGCCGCGGTGACTGGACAGAGTCTGATCCCTTACTTACCTTGTGGGAGTCATGTATTAGTCTAGCACCACAAGCTTGTCACAGGGAGCTAATGATCACAGAAATAACATTTTTTATTTTTGGCCTGTGGTGAAACTGCCCTTTTGAATACACAAAACCTCTCAAAAAGAGCAGGACGAAAAATATATGATGTAAATACAGTATATAAACCATGTGATGGTGATGTTTTTGTGTGTCAGATTATAGTGTACCACTGAGGACGGTGGCAGAGCCTGGGCTGATGGAGCTGACTCGGGTGCTGTAGGTGTCTGGGACCTTGTCCATCACTTTCTTTTTGCCCGCTTCAAGTAGAAGAATCTTCTTACCCTCCAGGTTGGGATCCATGCCTGTCAAAAATGGCAGCACATACAAGATTGAGTCTTAACAGTGTTGCTACAGTAAAATTTAAAAACAATAATGTGGTGATACTGTGTGTTTAGATATTTCTGGTGTCCCCTATTGCACTGTATTACATCTGAGGGGTTATATTCAAGCTTTTAGAGTTATTACCACAAGTTAAAACTCCTGATAACACTGCTTGTAATAGGGGAGGGCGTGACTCACCTAGGGAACATGCCATTGCAGATCCAACCATTCCTCCCCCGGATATAACAACATCATAAACCTCATGATTCTTGCCAGAGTCGCCTCCATGTTCTGCACACACTAATCCTCGGTTGGTGATTTTAATAGCCGACAAATGCTTTTCTGCAATAAAACACCGGCCAAGTCCGTTGAAGGCCAGCGTCGCCCTTGTGAGCTTGTGCATGATTCGGTCTTCACTCTGTCCTCACACGGAACAGGTCCCGCGTTTAGAGGAGAAACCAGTCCAAGTTTGAATAATTTACACTTTTAAATGACATTCATTCAGACGTTTCCCCTTGGATGTGTCCTAATAACAGCAGCAGCTGCGTCCCTTGTGTAATCCAGCCATGTTGTGTTGACAAGCGCTCCGTAGAAGTACTTCCGGGTTCGCTGTCCAATCACAGAAGACGTCCGTCGCGGCAGACCGTTGCTGCTACTGTCCACAGACAGTGCTAATGCTGCCAAAACTGAGGACTGACTACAAGTTCAATACAGCTGCGTCGTGTAATAACTCTGTAATACTCTGTTAACTTTATTTCTACAACAGACCTCATTATCTTACCGACTAAACTGCCTTGTCAGCGGAGATATACGAGTTTGGAAGACGCTTCGACGTCGAGATACACTTCCTAAAACTCGTCTTTTAACAGGTTGGCGGCTCATTATTACTTTCTTCTTTTTTTATAATGTGGTTTTTAAGTGGCAGGATATAGAAAGCAGTTTCAGGATGAATATAGTAGTAAATACGTGTGGAAACTTGGCTGAGCTACAACTAAATGCATGTCCCTAAGTCGTCATTAGCGTTACTAACCTCTGTTGAGAGCACTGAGGTCTGGTTGCCTGGCAACCCGTTTACACACATTGGAGGTGGAGTTGTTAGTTGTTACTTTTACACTTTGTGTGTAACATTACGTTTTTATATTAAATGGAAACTCTTTAATATATGTTTTTTTATGACTTAGGAAAATGTATTTAATATTTGTAAATATGAGCTGCTCTTTCTCAAAGACAGAAGTCTCAAACTTGTGATGTCATCAAGCATTAAAAATGGAGCTGCTCCATAGTCAATGAATTGGAGTCTGATGTTTTTGACTCACCAAAGTGTTTTTTACCTAAATGAGCTTTATTCTATTAAGGTTGCAACTGTATGTGATTTTCACAGTATGATAACCATCTTAATAGATATTACGGTTTCACGATGGTATGGTATTACACCAGTACTATAATCATTATGAGTTACAATGACCCTTAAATAAATGAAAACATAGGCCCTACGTTTTTTTGGTTCAACATACACTCTATGTTAATTGAAACTTGAAACATTTTTTTTAATGTACAGTATGTGTAAAAAGTCTGTCAGGCAGTCAAGAGGAAAAGAGTGGTGCCCGGGCAGGTGAGATTCTCCATCCAGTTTCATATATTTTTCAATACCGTAGATAAGCCAATGTATACTGTATCATAACCATTGTTGTAGAATAAAGAGACTCAAAATACATAGGATTGGACATTTGAGGGTTTACCCACGGGAAAGCCAACATGACAATTTATAATGTCTGACAAACAGTATCAGCTGACGCACCAACAGCTTTCTAATACACATTAAAAGGTGTTTCCTGTCACGTAAGCTACTGTTTTCCTGTTAATCAGACAACCAGCTCCGAGAACATCTGCTTCTCCTCACATCACCAAATTTGGCCGGAATCATCCCAGATCATTTAGCTGAAGTCATGTCAGGATGATAAGTAGAGCATTTCCCTGGGTGCTGTCAGTGTCATCTAAAACATCTTTTACAAATCACTGTCTATGGAGCAGCTGCAGACTTTATATGCTATGACCAGGGCTGGAAATTAACTTCCAAAATCTACCAACCACTGAATAGTTTACCATTGTTTTTTGGCTGGTAAGTATAGAAGAATCTAGCAGTTACTTGTATATTTTACCAGCATTTGGCCGGTGGCTAGTGGTAATTACCAACCCTGCCTATGACTTCACAAATTTGAGTTTTAGCACTCTGGTTTTGGAAGAAAGTTTTTCATGCTCTCTTAAATTTTTGGACTGTGTCAGACCATAGGAATAACATGTATGAATTTTGAAAACGGGTGTAGTTCTCCTTTAAAATACAAATACAGAACTGGCGATTTTTAAAAAATGGTTATTAATAAATCATTCCAAGTAAATGATGAATCTTCTACAATTATGTATGCTATGTCGTTAAATTCCAGAAAATATTTAAATATTCCCATTACAATTTTCTACAGAGTACGGTGATGTCTTCAGATGTTCTGTCCAAACCAACACTCTAAAACCCAGAGACATTTAATTAATAATGATACAAATTAAATTAAAATAGTGATAAATGTCCATCACACTTTCCCTGAGACTACGGTTACATATTACATTCAGTTAACAGTCAAGAAAACCATTCACAACAAATAAACCAACCATAGTCACATTAATAAGCTGGAACCAGAGAATTGTTGACAGACTTGAGAAAGTTACATAAATGAACAGTCAGTTATCAAAATCATTGCCAATTGTTTTCTGTCCAACTGCCAATGATTTAGTTGACTAAGCATTTCTGCTTTATTTGAAATGTTGCTGAATAACTGGAGAATGTGAGCTTTGTGAGTAATGTTTATGTAAAGTTATATGTCATTGTGTGTGTGTGTGTGTTTGGATGTAGGGGTAAATGTCTTAAAATGTTATTAATAGTATTGACGGCTCGTTTATGTTTTTTTTCTTCTCCCTGCTTAATTTTGATCATGACACGTCTTTTCACAGATTAACTTTTTATTTACAGGAATAAACAACCTTTCACAGCTTTTATTTGCGTCACAGGTCAGAAGAATATGCCAAAGTTGGAGAAGTTGCTGGAAGATGGGCTCAGATCAGAGTTAATGCTCCAGCAGCAGCTGAAGGCCCTGAGTGAGGCCCTCAGGCAGCAGCTGCAGGAGACAGAGAAGAGACAGAAAGAGGAGCTTGAGAGAAGGATTCATCAGAACTCTCTGCTGTCGATTGATCGAGAATCTGGTGATAGAAATGAACTAAAATATCAGGCCAAGTAGGTTTCCTCAAATTTCTTTTATTTTTTGTCATAATTATAACATTTGTTTTCTTAAAGTTATTTACTGTGTTTGCAGGGATGTGGGAATGAGGAGATCCACCTCTACACCTGTCCTGACCTCAGATAAAGAGACTTTGAACCATCCCAGACAGTCAGAGAGGCTGAAGTTGTCTTCTCCAGCTCTGGTATCCTCAAAACAGAAGAACTGTTCAGTCAGGACTTCCAAACTGATCCCCTCGAGGGCTCAACCATGTGAGCGGTTCTTTTTAACAAAAACAACAGAGATAAGCAAAGAGGAGGAGGCCGAGGCTGAGTGTCGGAGGAAGTTCTCCGCTCTCCCAGTCCCCAGTCATGTCACTCAGCCCCTCTATCAGAAAATGATGGAGCTGAGAGAGAAGGAGAGGAGGCAGGGCCATGAGCAGAGGAGGGACTTCTTGCTCTCCAGTCATAGACCTTTCAGCTTCCAGGAGAGAGAAAGAGAGAAAAGGGAGAAGCTGATAGCAATGTTAAACCAAATCTCACATGATGAGAAAAACAAGATTGCTGCTGTTAGGAAACCTCCTCACAAAGAGGTAAAAGACTCATCAGACTCAGATTTGAAAGGTTGGTATCCTTTTCTGATGGGATGATGCCAAAATCGTTTATGTATCAGGCTGTAAACATGTTTGCTTCCGCTGTGAAGTTAAGCATTTTAACATGGGTTTCTGAGGGGATTGACTTGTTTCTAGAGCCAGCCTCAAGTGGCTTTTCATAGAACTGCAGTTTTTTTGCACTGAGCATTGACTTCACTTTACAGCTTCGGAGGCCGCCCTCTTGGGGAAAACAAAAAGTTTTTTGCGCTTATTACTTACAATGTTTATCAGAGATCAGGAGTGCCATGACACAGCACACATACGTAGATGGTGTCTTGACAGCTGTAGCAACTGATTTTAGCTGAAAATGTCAGTACCTATTATTGATCAGTGCATCAGACTGTACTTCAATCAAGGTCTAACACAGGCAGAATTTGCATAGTTTCTTTCTGTTAATTCAGATCAGACGTTGTCATTTATGCTCGAGGTAGGGAGTTACCACTTATTTTTTATCATGCTGGTAAATTTGAATGAATTACGGTCTCATGGTTTCAGTAAAATGAACTGAACCAAGGTAACCATGTGTAGCATCTCCATACTGACAAAACCCTAAACATTTATATCTCTATGTGCGATCTAAACAGCTAACTAACATTAGCACAAGTGGGTAGTCAACAATCCAGGTTTATACATCCAAAGAACACCTATAAAAATGAACTGCTTGACAACCAGACCGTGCATCTAATTGAGACAGGCCTTTATTTGTCAAAATGTGTAGCTACACAGGGCTAGTAAAAGGGACTGGGCGTTTAATTGGGACCAGGCTTTTAATTAAAGTTTTATGGTATATACTGATTCACAGAATAAAGTATACAGTAGCTCATGTGCTGTTGGAACCTATAAAAATACTTGCTCTATTGCTAAAGACTTCCTGATAAACATAAGACAACATTACAAATACATGTTATTAACTTGTCATATTCCTGAAATTCACTGTTAAATTTGATATGATGTGGTGATAACACAAAGGTGTAACTAACCATGTATCTTGACATTTCCATTTTTAATTCATAGTAACAGTCAGCCTTAATAATACTGAATGAAACAGTGCATGTATAAAGTGCATCTGATATGCTGTATTCAATGACATGACTTCATCTTCTACATCACCTTGTTGTAATTCTGTGCAGATCAGGAGCTTTGCAGACAAGTCTCAACTCAGAAAACAGTGCGACATGAGAATCCCACTGTGTCAGGCAGCCCGAAACTTCGCACTGCCGAGCGCACCAGGAAGGAAAAGCTGGGCTTCCTGGATGAGAGACCCAGTTTCAAGCCAAAAATCATCCATCAGGTTCCTGATTTCAGCAGGCTGCACAAAACTTTGCAGACAGAGGCACTGAAAAAAACACAGAGTAAAGATAGGATAAAGTGTAAGCCCTTCTCTCTGAGGACATCGGCTCTCCCTGCAAGGCGGAGTAGGACGGGCCCTGAAAACTCACAGGTAAAACCTTTCCGTTGTCTGTTTATGAGAATATGTCAAGATGGGTTTTATTGGTTTTAGTTACCTCTCAGAATATGAACTCATTTTCATTTTGAAAGTTATGATTCGTTTATTTTAAATGAATTTCATTAATTTCTTGCCTTCTTATGGAAAGCAAATATTACATCACTAAAATGTATAGGATAATGCCTGTTTTGAAGAGTCAGAGTCTTTCCAGGAATTACAGAAAAAGACATCCAGGCCCAGATGGCTTCACATTTTAGCTTTGCTTTACTGTGTTTGATGCATGGCTCGAGACACATCCACCCACCACTTTGTCAAGTCAATACCCTTTTTTTTAATGCTGGTAGGAAAACACAAGCCTTCCTTAAAGCCTCTAATGTTCTAGATGACAAACAGTGCTCATTCCCTTAATCCTTGCTTGTTTAGAAAGCTCCATATCACTGATATGATCACTGTGATTGCACCAACTGCACAATAAGCGGCCTAGTAAAAACAGATGTTTCCCCTTCAGTTTTTGCCAACTGTGCAAATGCTCTACCATTTATTCCTGTGGTCCCTCAACACTCAGAGTGTTTATTTCAGAAAATGTGACAAAGGATTTTGACCTGGTCAAAGTTGACTTTCTATTCTGTGTGGTTGAGGGTAATTTGTTTGATGGCAAAGGATTTATTGTACGGTTAAGTTCTTGTGTGGCTTATGTGTTATTTTTTGACGCCGTTCAGACCAGTCCCCTCAGTTGTGGAGCCGTAAAGCTATTTAAAATATGTACAGTGGGTCCTCTACAGAGAGGGAATATTCCCCTCCCTTCAAGAGTTGTATTTCAAACCTTCGCCACCTCATAATTTATCAAGTTCAACTCAAACCCAATTTCTACAGCCCCTGATATACAGCCATGTAATATATGTTCACTTCAGTTTCGTCATTTCCAGTAGGAATATCTATTTTTATGAGATTAAACACATTTCACAGGACCATCCCTTTATATGCTTCTAGAAATGAGACTGGAAGGAAGGTTCACATGAGGGCATCACAGAGTAGAAATAATTATAACAGTAATTAAGAATAACAGTAATTTACGCTAATCCGAAGTGGTAGAATGAACTTTGTGATCAGTGAAAGTTAATTCCTGTCTTCCTTTCATGTATTTCCTGGCTCTGCCCAAAATTATCCAGTTACCAGAGATTCATTTTATGAACATGTCTGGCATTTTGGGCAACTTCTTGTGATTTAACTTTATAAAGATGAATTTAGCCTTGTTGCTGATGATGTGGCACGTAAAGAGGTTGCTGTGGATGCCTAGTCACATTTTAGACTGTCACAGGTAATTATACAAAATGTCTTCATAGTTAATAAATGTACAGAGACTAACAGATTTATGCTGTGGAGAACAAACAAAAACATTATTCTGTGACAGTAACATCAAACTGGGTAGTCCTAAAACCAGCGCTTCCCATCAATTCATCGTTATCATTTTGTCTTTTTTCTGTGAATGTTTTTATTTTGTATTTATTGATCTCACAATAATTGTTGATAAACACAAAAACGGAAAATTACGTTGCAGATAAAAAGAAATCCAATATTACTAAGTATCATATAATGAACTACAGGGTTTTTCTACACAGTTTATTCATTTATTGACAGGCAATGTTGGTCTTCTCTATTTCTCCTGCAGTACTTTTACATTTCAAACAAATGACTAGAATAATCCTTTTTCACTTGGCTTTGACCACATGGAATAGAGTTTTTTCTACAAATTGATAAACTACTTCTGCTACTCTGAGTCATGCTATGCTGTATCATCTGACGGAAAAAAACAATATCCGTCACAACTCACTGCTCTGATTTGGCGTGTCTATATAAAAGGACTTTATGCATACATCTGGCTTACATCAGTTTATATACTGATGTAAACATTGCTGGCGCTTTCACTGCGCCCTGTAGGGTTTTATTTTCAAGTTAATTATACATTTTAAAAGTTGATGCAATATGTGGCCAAACAATATATTTGTTTGGATTTCAGCTAACAAAAATGTTAACTGTTTTTTCCCCCTTCATTTACAGGTACCAAAAATAAGCAATCTCAGCAGAAGCAAGTCACTTGGGGCCTTAACATCACTGTCTGCGGACACTCTCCCCACATACATCACAGATGCTGCGAGGAAGCGCTGCGTGGCCATCAGGTGATTATTTTGGCATGACTTTGGAACTCAGATGGCAGATTTTTTTTGTCATCCTTAAAGTTTCTACACACAAAATAGTTATAGGAATACCTCAGTTACTTATGCCTTGTTCCCATACATTTGTGAAGAAAACTGTTTTCTCATGCCTCAGCAGTAAATGAGGTCCGCATTTAACAACAGCAAAACTTTATCAAAGCATCCGCTTACAAACTCTCACACAACTGGTGCAGTATGATCCATGTCTCATTTATCCAGACGTATCCTGAGTACTTCCAAACACATGCATTTTTGCTAAAACCATACTATTTAAAACACTTTAGCATGCAAGTGGCGCAGCTGGGCAAGCACATGCATTTGAGCTCTGCTTGTGCATTCTGTTTAGTTGCCCAGGTGCACTCCTTGTCTGTGCATGAGACTGTTTATGCGGAAGTGTTTAAAATAGTACGGTTTTAGCAAAAATGCGTGTGGCTGGGAAATACTGAAGTGCCTTATACTGCACGAGTTGTGTGGGAGTTTGTAGACGGATGTTTTGATGCAGTTTTTCTGTTGTCAAACGCAGTCACCCTTTACTTTAATGTTTGAAAAATGGTTGCCGTTTTTGGATTTGTTGTTCACTGTTGAGACATGCGAGAAAAACAAAGTTTTCTTCACAAATTCAAGGTAACACAGGGCAAGTAATTTAAATAATGATCCTTTTGTGAAGTATTCCTTTTATTCCTCTGACATGCAGAGTATTTTCACCTCCACAGAAAGTCAATGGAGATCAGGGACAGTAAGAATCAAGAGAGTGCCGACTGGTTGAGAAAATATCAAATGAGGTCCCAGGCCATGAAGAAGACAGTCACACTCCATGCGAAGCTGCTGGACCCACATAGCAGCTTGAAAGAAGTCTATAATGACAAACTACAGAACCATCGGTGAGCGCTGGTCAAGTGAAGCCGTTCATTCTCCAATTTTGCAACCTTTGCGACTCACATCACAACAACCACACACGCCTGCCGCAGTAGCTCAAACTATAATCTTCTCTTACATGAAGGGAGGCTGACCAACAAAGGATGAGGGAGTACATGAGGGAGTTACGGAGTATGAAGGCACGAGTTAGCGAACGCCCTTATTTGTTCGAACAGGTGAAACAGGTGAGTGACGTAATAAGCTGAGAAGATTACATCACATTGTAAATGTCATGGCCCTCCAGCATAACTTTGAGTTTTTATCCTGGCAGAGAAATGCAAAGGCTCATGCAGAGCAGACGTACAGGAACAAGCTGAAGAAAGCCGGCTTAGAGGAGCAGTTTGTTGAGGAAAATGGAGAAGCAGTTGAAGGAACATCAGCATCATCCAGATCTGAGGAGGATATAGACGAGAACCGCAGCACTGAGAATGACATTCCCAGCAGGTATGCGGAGTGAGAATTTATAGTAAGGTTTGTTCATCCACTATGTAATACCACTATGTCCGGTAAAATTATGAATAGCACTGGAGCTGCAGAGCCAAGGACTTCATGTGGTTTGGTCATGTTGCATTACATAATTTTCTGAGCTTGCCCTGCAGTCTTTAGTGAAGAAAGACAAATACTGTAGCCAAGTAAAAGTTCAATGTAATTACAATATAGCCATTTTCTAACCCAACATGTCTGATTTAGGGAAGAAAATGTAGACGACGGGGAGAAAATTGAAGATGTGGAAGAGAAGAGCGTGAAGTCCAAAGGGGAAGAAATGCCATGATCAAAAAGGTTCAGGCGGCACAGAGTTTTTTATGGCCTCTCCGCTAGAAAACAACACTGTCCTCAAAAATGATTCATGTCACGGCTAACTATCCGCACAGAGCATTTGATAGTTTAAGATGTGCAACTATAAATTATGAAATGATAAAACATCTGGACTTCACAATCACAAATGTTAGGGATAACAACTGGAAGAAAATACAACTTTATAGAACTGTATATGTTAATAAGAAATTATTTTTTCATAAGCTTTCAGTATATATGTCTATGATCTGCATCATGTATCATGCAGATTGTGAAAATGAAAATTTAAAAAGCTGCTTTTCGTTTTATGACAACAGTTTGCTAAGAATTATGAAGACTGTAATTTAGAGGATGATGAACACTTGGTTACCAGAATGAACAGTTTAAAAACAAAATGGGAACACCAGTTGAGACCACCGTGTCTGCAACATTAATTTGTGTTTTACCCACTCTAAATCAAGAATATTCTGATAATTATAAAAAATTATAATGCTTTTACCATGAGAAATTGTGTCTGTTTTTGCCCCTTGTTGTTTTTTCTTAGCCTAGTTTAAAACATGGAATAAATGTATATTCTTTAATTTGATAGGTCCCATAAGGACACCAAGCGTCTGCCATGGGATGGTTGGGTTAAAGTTCCTAGTTATTTCCACAGCCACACTGCCACCTAAATAAACAGCCCTCTCTGTGTGTCTGTATTCACAGAGACCAGTTCAGTGGTCACTCCTAGCCTATAGACCCACATCAAATACACTTGTACACTGCCCTCCACTGTGAACTTGTGCTTAGACAGCTGACTGCCAGGAATTTTAGAAATAATTTTTACTAACAAACCACATGGGAATGTCTGAATATGTATATAATCATAATTAAAATGTAGTCAAGGAGACCAGGGCATACCATATGGTTAACTTATGTAGGCCACTGTGTCATGCATTAAGGCTACTTAAGGCAAAGTTTGCATGAGTTAAATTATGTAAGTTGTCCTGAGGTAACACTAGTGAATTCTTAGTTGAAAGTCTGTTTGCTGTTTGTTGTTTGTTGTTGAAGAGTCCAATATGATACATACAATTACAATATAATTCTGTCGTTCTGCCAGGAATAGTCGACTGTAACAGTATTCACTCTGACTGTGTCGGTATTAAAATAAGCATATGGTTAGTTTTATACAATTAAACTATAGTTGGTAACTTTTATGAAAATAACTGAGTCATATTTGCTGAAACTGTCATTATATTCTAAAAGAAGTACGTGAGACAGTCTGCAAAAAAATCACCCTTCCTTCTCTTCCTACTGCATCTAATGACAATCGTTAAGAGTCTGCTGCAGTGCACCGTGTTACCTCTCCGTGACAGCTTACCAGCTCCGAACCGTAGTTTGGAACACGCTGGCTTATCAACATTAAATTAGCTGGTAACTCGCTTCTAGCTTCTGTAGAAGGAAGTAGGAAGGATGGCGAGTCGCTTAAGTGCTGTTCACCAACAACAGCTTTATTGAAGACTTCACCACAAAACAAGAAACATGGCCTTCTCATGAGGTCTAACGGTAGCCTTGAGCTTATCTAGACACTTATTTCGACTGCTATCATCACTATTTGTAGCATGCATCTTCACCATAACATCCTGAGGGAGCTGCTTCCCTCCATATACACCATGAAGTAGTCACCCTCACAGGTTACTCACTCAGGCCACCACCCTTAAAGGGCAAAATCGGTGAGCCGCTAACAACCGACAACTTATCAGAGTCGAGGAGTCTCTAACACAGCTGTGAAACATCTCAATCACTGCTCATGAACTGCGATCAAACTGATAAACTAGTGTTGATCAAATATGAATCAAGACTCTGTTACTGCATTGCCTATTTGTCACCTAAAGTAACATATTTTAGTGTACTGTTTAACTGTATAATGAGAAAGTTTGTGAACCGGCACCCATAGTCGACCAAAGTACCAAGCACCGCCCACCAGCCAGACCAACTTCCTCATTTTTATAGCTTAACAGTACACTGATAATGTTTCTGAAAACATTTGAAGTGAGAAATAGGCAATGCAGTAACAAAATCATGATCCATATTTGATCAGCACTGCTTGGTTTGATAGTTCAACCTCAGTTCACACAGCGATTAACACGATTGACAGCTGCATTAGAGACCCCTTCACTCTTATTGGTTGTTTACTTACATATATGGTAAGGCCATTAGAAGCGCTACAAGGCAATAGAGTGGGCAGAGGAATATGATTATCTGTCTCATTTAGTGCTGTGTGAATGTAGTGACAGCTTCAGCAAATATTAAAAAAGTTTACCAACTACAGCTATAAGCCTAGATGTTGCCACACAGTAGTTAGAGATGTAATAAATAATCCCAGAGTCCCTTTCTTGAGATCTCAAACATCACATGATAAAGCTTCCAGGGCTCCATCCTGTCAGGTTGTCATGGGAACAGTTTTATCCCTCCCCACTCTGCCTTGTAGTCCCTCAGGAGAACGCTGCGCACCTCTGATTCCCCCACTGCACAGCCGAAAACAAAACCAATCTCTCTCACCCTGTTAGACAATATCCGAGTGAGACGCCTGCTGTGACATCTATTTAAACCAACCGTAGTGCCTCCGATGTGTGTGAAAGCTGAGAGAGGCAACAAACACATCTCATTTAGATTAATGAGAGGCTGAGCGCTTGGCCACCAAATGTTATGATCACGCTGTTTGAGGAGTGGCTCTACTTAGCAGATGAACAATATAATTTCGCCAAGGTGGTACGTTCAGGTCTTTTATTATTCCAGCCGCTGCAAGATATAAAAATTCCCACACATTTAATTCTGTAAATGCAGGGGTTGCAAATGTGGGCAGCTGAGGACACACCCTAGAATAGATAATACAGGCCTCAAATGGACTTCACTGTCACAATGTTAGCCAAGTCCTCGCCTCACATTTTCCTTGTCTGCTTTTTTTTTTCTTTCCCTGCCATGCACCAACTCTCCTGGCATTTCAGCTTCTGCCACTCCCACCTGCCCTGATATAACCCCTGTGTTCCCACCATCCTCCATCACCTGACCTCCCCCCACCCACCTGTTCCCTCTTCCCCATCAGCCCAGTAGCTTATATACCGGCCCGCTTCCATTCATCCCCTGCCAGGTTATCTATTGTGCTTCCTTGTGCAGCCATTTTCCCCTCCTGCCTGCCTGCCTGAGTTTAGCCTGACACAACCCCTGTGCTTCCTTTCTGGACCTCGGCTCTCTAGCCAGATCACTGGCAAAGTTCGCCTTGAGTGAACTTGAACTTTTTATTTTATAGGCCTGGTCTCAGAGTTGTGCTTTTCGAGTTCAGACCTATTTTTACAGAGACTTTACATTCAGCTGCTGTAAACATCTGCATTTCACTGCATGAAGTGCTTCTGCTCAAGCTATTTTGTTGTTCATCTTAATTTCTTTTTTAAAAAAGGAGAAAGTCGGGGCACCCAGCATCTCAGTGGGTGGAGCGGGCTTCCCATGTACAAAGGCAATGTCCTTGCTGCAGGCTCGATTCCAGCCTGCAGCCCCTTGCAGCATGTCATCCCTGCTCTCTCTCCCTCCTTCCCCCCTAAAACTGTCCTATCATTTAAAGGCAAAAGCCCAAAAAATAATCTTTAATAAAAGGAAAAATCTGGAGTGCATGGAAGTTCAAACAAGCGTGACGAAGGTGCTCTTTGGTTGGGAAAACAGAAGGAGCAAGGCACTCCTCTGGCAAAAAGTTAAAATGCCTTTAATCAGGTTTTCTATTTATATACTTAAAACAAACACAATGCTGGTATATGCTGAGATAGAACTGAGATACAACCCACACATGACGGCACAAACAGCCTTCTTCAGGATGTAGCCCTAAGCACAGTTTCACCTTCAGTAAATGCAAAGTGATTTCAAACACCTGAGCCAGTAGACTCACAAGTGACAAATGCAAAGTACGACCACTAAATGGCTTTACAAGGTGTTTAGAAGGAAGAAAAAATAATAGGTGCAAAATATAAAACATGTACAAACAACAAAATAGATAAAAAGAATATATAACAACAATATATAACCATTTTAAGCAACAGCACTAAACCCCATGCATCAGAGTCACTTTAAAAAAGGACCAAAATCAATTTCCTCATTTAGTTTTTTTGTGTATTTGAACTGTGATTTTAAAGTAAGAGTATTTCCTTATGCGCTGTGTTGTACATGCAGATTTGTATGCATGCATAGTCTCTGTGTGTTTTAGTCTTCGGTTCACCTGCAGGAGGAGCTGTGGCTCGCCGCAGCCTCTCTGGAGCAGCAGAGAGAGATCCCTCTTTTTCTCCTTCAGTGGCATGAATAATATCCCCAGTGCTGGAGAGAGAGCATATCAAGAGGCAAACGGGAAGGGGAGAGAGATAGCAGGCAGTGTGACAGATAAGAGCGTGGCACAACTTGTCTCCCTGACTGCACCGTGGGGCTGGGGATAGAGAGCAAGTGCACCACCAGAGTGTCAGGCAAGGCTGCTGCCTGCACACACACAAACAAACACACTTATACACATACACACACACACACAGACCCCTCAGCCCGGCTGCATCAGAAGAAGTTCACAGAGAAGACTGACCTCAAGAAGGTACAGTATGCTTGTGCATCTTCAGCCTAGGAATCATATCTGCTGCAGCCGTGTCCCCCTCTTCATATCTGAAACTAACAAATCAGCTGTGTCACACTCACTTCATGCTGCACTTTGTTTTCCAGGTGGGTTGGTGGACGTTTTCGTCTGTGGATTGACTCGAATATTATGGCTTTCCTCAAACTGCGCCCTCTTGTCCTGTAGCGGAGTTGTGTGTTTCCCCTCTAGAAGAACTTGCCTCGTGTTTATAGCCTGAGGGAGGATGGACAAGCTGTCGGGGAAAGACAAGGAGCTGATACGAGGCAGCTGGGAGAGCCTGGGCAAGAACAAAGTTCCTCACGGTGTCATCATGTTTTCCAGGTAATGTTTTCCACAAATCATCATGATTTAAATGGAATTAGACTGTAAAGTGACTTGTGGTAGAAGAAAACATTGTATTTTGTGCATCTATCTATTCATTAACATTCATTCTAATAACACTAAACCAAAACTAATAGTATCTTGCTGTTTTTTGTGTTGTTACTTAATAGCTGTGGTGTTAAGAATATGTAGATATGAATATGTAACACAGGTTCGGAGAGAGAATCAAGCTAGATCCTTCGCTGCACACTTTCACCATGCAGGCACCGGAAGCTTGACTTGTTGCTTGGCGACAGACTGCAATAATCTACAATTTACTTTTGAGACGGCTGCCGCTAAATCAGAGAGACTAGCAGGAGAGATTTGTAGATGTATGATTTATGGATTGTTTTTTTGTCTGTGTGGATGTTTGGCAAACCCCTGCCGTGTGTATACACCTATAGAATAGTGTGGTATTTGTCTGTGGTAGATTGTTTGAGCTGGAACCTGCGCTCCTCACTCTTTTCCACTACGCTACAAACTGTGACACCACACAAGACTGCCTCTCCAGCCCCGAGTTCCTGGAACATGTCACCAAGGTGAGCTCACCGCATTCACTATTGCAAGTATGCAGTTTGTGCTTGTGCACAGTTTTGAACACTCTGTGTATTTGCATGTATGTGTGATCGCAGGTGATGCTTGTTATCGATGCAGCAGTCAGCCACCTGGACGACCTTCACTCACTGGAGGACTTTCTGCTCAACCTTGGGAGGAAGCATCAGGCAGTGGGAGTCAACACACAGTCATTTGCTGTAGGACCAACATTTCATAGTACAACTCTCCAAAAGCAATTTCACGAGGGAATGAGGTTTTAAAGTTTTTTTTTCTGTGTGTTTGTTTTGGACTTCTTCAGGTGGTGGGTGAGTCCCTTCTCTACATGCTGCAATGCAGTTTGGGCCAGGCCTACACGGCGCCGCTACGTCAAGCCTGGCTCAACATGTACAGCATCGTGGTAGCAGCCATGAGCCGAGGATGGGCCAAGAACGGGGAGGACAAGGCGGACTGAGGCACACAGCGGGAGCTGCTGAGCAGTCGCTGTCAAATCACTCAACATGGTTGCCATGGAATGAGGTTGTGTAACTTGCAGCATTGTGGCTTTGGCTGTACATTTGCTCAGTGAGTGGGGTTGCATAGCGTAGCGAATGTATGGTGTGGTTACACTTTACAATTGGTTCGACCGATGGCAGGGTTTGTTTTCTTTGCTGTGGAAGTTTAGCTACCAGACAATGCTGCTGTACAGCTTTGAGGATCTGAGCTAGCCTGCTGTGGTTCTCCTGAGTCTGGCCCTGTAATCTGAGTGCCTCGCACTGAGAGAAAGCAACAAGGACAACTGCTGAGTCTCTTTGTACATAATGGCTTTGATATATCTACTCAAATAACAGTGACTGTAGTGGTTTTTGTGATGTATCTTAAAAGAGTTGCACAATTGTGACACATTAGATATTATGTTTAGGCATCACACACTACTCAAACTGTGATGGTTACTGTGACCAGCACGGCAGCTCTCTATCTAACTGGAACACAGTGATACTTTACAAAACATGTTCAAAGTTTTGGGACAAAGCAATGTGATCTTACAGAAGAAAATCCTATCACCTTAATCATAATCATTACTGTGTTTTCTATTTACTACATTACACCTACCTTTGTGTGTGACTTTTATCTAACATTTAACCTAATTCAAATTTTACTCAATAGATACTGACAAGAACTGTTATACTCTCTGATAGCTTTCTATGGAGATCTGACTGTTAAGGCGTCCACGTGCACCTTACTCAACATGGTGTGTGATGCTCCCCTCAGTAGAGGTTGTGATTTATTTTTTTTAATAGGCTTCAGCTGACTGTTAAACTTTAACTCATAGACTGTTATGTTAGCTTACTACTTTAGAGTAAAGGGCATCTTTGAGGAGTTATAACATTTGTTCCTTGGCTATCAGTTTAAAGGTCATTGTTAGTGTAAAGTAGTTTTCTCGTACTGTAGTCGCTTATCTCAGTTTGGGCTGGGCAATATATCGATATTATACTGATATCGTGATATGAGGCTAGACAACATCTTAGATTTTGGATATCGTAATATCGTAAGTGCTGCCTCTTTACTGGGTTTTAAAAGCTGCGTTACAGTTAAGTGATGTAATTTTCTGAATTTAAAAGACTGTTCTAGCTGTTCTTTTATTTGCCTTTTCCCATTTTGTCATTATATCCACATTACTGATGATTATTTATCGTGTAAATACTTTGTGAAAGCACCAACTCTACAATATCAAGATATTTGAATTTGAAAAATAGCAAAATTAGATTTTCTTCATATCGCCCAGCCCTGATCTTAGTAATGCTTATTAACTGTAATGTTGAGGCTACAAATGTACCTCAGCTTTAGAGATGAAGATGAACAAAGTGTGTCTCCAGCACAGAGCTTCTACATGACAGTAGATATTTATTTTGGATTATGAAACAAAGACAAACTTTTACTTTATTAACACAGAACAAATAATACAAAGATACTACTGTGTGCTGACACCGTCCAATATGTGTGTGTTATTATTGCTGCCATAACACTGTATGTACCATGCTCAGCTGTTATTGACATTCATGATCATGATGCCAAGTAACTTAGCAACAGTGCGCCAAGTATTAGATAATAACACCATACAACTGTAAATCCAAGCTGCTGATATGTGGTTATTATCGCTTTAGTCTGAGTTTACATTTATAAAGTTTATTTTTATATTCTGAAATGTATGTGTTGTTAAAGAGCATTGATTTTTTTTTCCTTTTAAATCTGATAGACGATATATCCTCCAGATATTTTACCTTGTGTGAACCCAGACAGGGTTTTATTTACTCAAAAATAATAGAAATATTATCGACTTTTAAATGTGCATCCTTACAGAAAATTATAAAAGCAGATTTCTTTTTTATTACACTATTTTATCCCTGCGTAGTCTGTATTTTACAGCTCAGAGATGTAATATTTAACTGTGTATGTGGTGTTATTACAGTGATTCTTTTCTTAGTATCAGTACACAGACCTATGCAGGTTGATCTCCATGTCTCTGTTTTCAATTACCTGACATTAGGTCTTTTTTAGCAGGCATGACTGATAACTGGCATGTTATCCCGTTAACATCCAGCTCTGTAGATACTGAGTGTGTCACTGTCTACCTCATCATTATCAGCTGCTACTGAACAGCGATGACTTCACCTAGTTATCCTTCAACCAAAAAACGCACAGTACTATTATTATTAGAGTTAATGCAAGCACGCACTCTTTGTAAACTGGACTCCATCTTTAAAAAAACATGTCGTGTGCTTACTTGAGACTTAAATAAAGTGATCTTCTGTGGATATTTTACTGCCGAACGAGGTCAGTGTGTTTTCCTCCCACTCTCAGATTGCTTGTCACAGACTGACGATGGTTACAACACAATGGTCAGCGCTTGAAATCAATCACACGATGCCTGATTTCCTTCCCACTGACAGCCCATCCCCTAGTGTTACATAAGATCCAAGCGCCGAATGGCTCATTGCCCTTGGCCACGGAGACGAGGGCGACTTCAGGCACATCAGCCCACTTACTCATGCAACTGCACAATGTCACATCAAGATTGTTTACAGAGTTTCACAAATCTGCTCTATTCTTTTGCAGTTTTTATTGTATTTTTCTCCATCTCATTGATGTTTGCATGTGTTCTTGATTAAATAAAAGTTTGCATGTGTGTCCCATAGGTGAAACCATAGTAATGAGAGGAGTAGATGGGAGGGTAGTTGTAATCTGAGTGCGCAGGGCTCATTTCTCCCATATATACAATTTGCTTGTATCATTGTAAAAGTCACATCCATGAGCTGGCTGTCTGTTCTGCTGTGGGAGCAGTGGCTGACATGGCCTTAATCTGTCTCTCTGCACTCCCAACAGAACCCTCGCTCTCTCTGTCCCACTGAAAGTCTGCTGTGTTTATGCTGGCTCCATGCTCCATGTCTCGCTTCAGCCCGCAGTACAACACTGAGCCAGAGTTGTCGAGTCAGTGGGCTTCATGGAGACTGACCTGACCTCCTCTCAGGTCACCAACCAGCGGTTAGATTGCAACAGAATTTTATAAGATACTGACTCAAGTGCAGTGAGGTGTTTATTTCCCTTGTGGTTATTCATTCATCAGTGCCTATAGTCCCACAGTCTTACCTTGCAGTGTACGAGGATTTGCTCTGAAGGCTGTCGTCGTCTGGAGAGGAGTCTGTGAGAAAAGACAACCCGCATTATTTTTAGAAAGTCTGCAATGTGTTTTGGAATGAAGGGGTATCGAACGTTGTCATGGCAACTGTTAAGTGATGGTCCACAGTTGTATGTGTGTCTGTGTATGTGTGTGAGTGCATTTGTTTTGGATGAAGGAAGAAAGGAAGGCATTGCTCAATCACTCACTCGTCCTAAATCATGCTGTGGAGAGGAGTGAGGAGTGGACAGTGACTATGCGTGCGGGCTCGGGCTAATAAGGTTCGCTCTGATAGCTGCTGGAGTCTGCGACACAAGCCTGCCAAGCAACAACCACATCAGTGGGAATGAGCTGTCTGTCACTGCCAACTGGAAGTACAACCAGTTAACAGATAAGGCTGGAGTTATAAATCTTATATATAAACCAGTGAAAAATATGTTACTTTATCAAAAAGGGCCCTGACATTTCCCAAAGCAGCTGGGCACTGTAGTTTTTCGCAAACGTTACTCAAACCAGAACAAATAGCGTATTTGTTTAGATCTATTTTCAGCTGCGGATTAATACACATTCAATGTGTTATAGCTTGTCTAAACAGGATGTGTTGCAGCTGTGCTTTTCAGTTGCCCGTCTCATGCAAGTCTGAGGAAACACACTTTTATAATGTATGCAGCCACTAGAAAACCGCAGAACATTTCCAAACCACATTGGACAGGGGTAGCACCGTTTCTATGCGTCAAGTCCATTTTCTTCCGTTTGATGCGTTTAACTATACTGATTGGGTGTCCTACACTAAATACTGTGCCTGAATGCATCTTTTGTAGACACAGATGGAGGACTCCGCTAACATGCTTTTGCTACACGAGCTGTGCAGACATTGTGTAAATAAGTATTTACAGCATGTAGCCTGTGTGAGGTAGACTTAAAATAAACTACAGTACCTATGTTCATTATCAGGGGGATGCAGAGGATATATCCCCTTTAATATTTATAACATGTGCATTCCCCCCCCGCCCCAATAAAAACAAAAAGAAGAAAGAAAGATGCAGAGGACTTTTATTTTGATAAAATTAAAGACATTTACACCATAAATTGAGGAAATTGAGGACTCTTAAATGCTGGAGCCAACTCATTGAACCAAACCATGTGCTGCCATGTCATGGTGGGGATTTGGGTTTAGTTAGTTTGGCTTTGTACTTAGTTGTAGTTACCGTCCATTTTAGTTACCCCTTGTGTATTATTTGGTTTGGCCAAGCCACTATATGTGTTCCTTCGTGTGTCTATTTTAGTTAACACCATGTTTAGTTATTATTTTGAGCGTATTCATGTTGTGTTGACCTCTTTTACAGGCCTAGCTGTTTATTTCTTGGTCTGTAATTTTTAGGTAAATAGAAACCCTCAATTATGTCAGCAACTCCTGTGTCCTTGTTGCCCCACTGCCCTGTCCCTAACAGCAGGATATTAAATGTTTCATGCTCGAAAATTTCTTGTGGAGGACCCCCAAACCTCACATTTCATATGTGTCACCCCCAGTGTTGAAATGAAATTTGCACCCTTGTTCATGGAAATGAAGTAACATGTCACCCAGTGCAACTGTGTTGTTCATGGATGTGTTTTAAATAGTTTTTCGAGCAACACGCGTTATGGAACAGAGGAACAAGCTATATCAGGCTTCAGACAATACTTTGAAAGCTGTTGCATGGCTACTTAATAGACCATGTGGTATATTGTTTTGTCAACTACTAATTCCAAGGTCAAGGATGAACTTTCTATACGTTTGTTGAGAGTATAATGTACTATAGGGGAGATAAAAATGATAAACAAAACTACAAATTTGAGGCAAGATATTATGTAAATACCAAACAACACCAACTTATTAAACAACATTTGCATGCCGAAACGAACCCATATGGGAGTGACAATGTGTTTGCTGCAGGAGGCAGAGACATTTTCTATTCTAAGCATCTGGGCAGGAGAAAGGCGAGCGACGGGCTACACACCCAAAGGAATTCACCTTTCACTGAGAAGCATGCTCTCAGCAGTTGCCACGGGTGACAGGGGAAATGTCAGAGACTTTTCTTTCTCCTTTTGTAACTCTTAGCAACGAAGAAGCACCGTATATAACGGCAGGCATGTTATGGTGTTTTCTTGCAAACCCTTTTTCCTGCAGAAAAATGACATCCATCCAGTCAGTGTGAGATGTGTCTCTGAAAAAACTCAGTAGTATACCACTTTGCTGGAACAGCATCCACCACTGGCACTATGGTGCTACCGCTGTCCAGTGTGGTTTGGATAAAAGCAGATGCTCATGCAATTAATTGCCCCATCCACACTCAGATGTGGTTTGAGGGACCAGTGAGGCCTGTAGTGTGTACAGAAGCTTGTCCCCGGGCTAGTTTGTATGCAGACACACTGCTTCAAATTCTGAGCTAACATGCACCTGCATTGATTAGCACTCTCTGTCCAGCTCTGTTATAAACGAGCTAAATCTGGTGTTTGGACTGACGGTTTGATCAAAGGAATCACTATCATCAGTCGTGCACCTTGTCAGACTTAAAGGGAAGAGTTAGACACTTTGGGAAACATGCTTTCTTTCTTTATTGCAGAGTTAAATCAGAAAATTGACACCACTCTCATGTTTGCACAAGGTCAATATAACCTACAACCAGTTTGCTTAGTTTAACACAAAGCTTGGAAACATGAGGAAACAGCTAGGCTTGCTCCAGCTCAGAGGGTGAAAAATCCATATACCAGCACTAAGCAAGTTAAATAGAGAATCAGATTTCTCGGAAGTAGGGTTGTATCAAGGAACTTATCCATGGTCTGTGTATTACCTACAGTAGATGTCGGACGGCATGCCCCCAATTTGGAGAAGCAGGAAGGCCAACATGGGAGCTAAGCAATGTACGGTGGGGTCGGCGACAAAATGTATTTAAGCCACCTGTAATAATGTCTGCTATATTTTGGTGAATCCAACACATGTACACAAAACTGTTTGAGGCAGCAACTCCTGTATTCAAGGATGTTAAGGAACTGTCAATCTCAATGGAGCCTGGCCTTCAAGAGAACAATGTAACAGCTTCATTTCCCCATCAGATTATTACACATAAGTTCTTATATGGATTAAACAGACCAGACTTAATGTGTTAATTAGTGAGTTTTAGAAATGTTGCCAAATTTTATCACCTTTGGACAGAGTCAGGCTTGTTGTCCCTGCTTTCTGTCTTTGTGCTAAGCTAAGCTAACTGGCTGCAAATTGTAGCGTCATATTTAATGTACAGATACTAACGTGGTACCAGTTTTCTTGTGTAACTCTCGGCAAGAAAGCAAATAAGCATATTTTCCAAAATTGGAACTATTTCTTTAAAAGTTAAAGTCCAACGTTCATCATAAACCAGTATTGTAAAATATATTTTGCACACTTCCTGAAGGCATCATATGCACATTCACTCTTGCACTACTACTTACCACATGAAATGTGACTCACTGCCTCTCAACAACCCTTCATCACAGACCACAGCAGAGGAGAGCAATAAGGAGTTCATGGCACAAGATGAGTGGATTGAGCTGAATTAATTTTAATTTCAGATCACAGCACTTCACTTTTGACAGATGAAAACTCGTTAGCCTGACAGAGATCAATCTCAAATGCAGTCTGTCCCTTAACCTCAACCTTCTTGGAGATAAAATAACCCACATTTACAGCAGGCTCACATACTGCATAAAGTAAAGCACTTTTGATACACACATTTCATAACCAAGAGCAAAAACCAGTGGACGTGTCTGGAAAGCTAATGTACCTCCAAATAGATGGCCTCGGATGGCCAAGCCGACAGTATATGAACAGACATGACAGGATACAATAAAACTAGTTAGGCATGAAAATGGACAATCCCTCCTTGCATGGCCATTAGAGCTAAGAATACCCTAATAAGTTTTATTTTGTATTTTCAAAGGAAAGTACATTTAATGATCTGTGAAACAAGCTTCTGCAAGAGAAACCCACAGTGTTGGTAGCTCACAGACAGAAATGTTGAGATGCTCTTTGATGTTTTTTTTTTTTTCCAAATAGATTTTACTTCATGATTCTCAGCACTGACCACTTCATTCTCTCTGCTGCCAGCTTTCATCTGTTTTATACAGCACGAGGAGCTAGAATTAGATTCCTTGTGAAATGGAGCAAAGTGCATTTCATTTTAGGCAATAATATGCCATCAATTTTTATGAAAGTACTGGCCTGTGATTTTATATGATTCAACTATATTAAACCTTCATACAGAACATAAAATGGACTAAAACAACAGGACTGGACATCAAGAAGCTTTTTCAGCTGTTCTGACAGAAGATTTGCTGAGCTGATCTAGACAGTGCTGTCACTGTTCATCAAACATGTTACAATTAAAACGACCTACAGAGAAATCACACACAAGCAAATGACACTGGATTAAACCACTTTAAAAGATTTTAGATTGGCCATAGATTGTATATGTTCTGTATAATCAAAGAATACAACAGTTGAGAAACTGATTGAAATTGACAACAAGGCACCGACAAGTACACAATGCAAAGCTTAAAAAAGCGATGCAACTGCTGTGATGTAAAGACACACAGTAAGTTTGCCTAGTGTTGACAGTGTTGGTCTTCATCAGCAAGCAAGTTTGCTTCGCTGTCACTGATCTGTAGACCTTCAATCTTTCTATTATCCTGGGCATCTTTAGGACTTCTCAGTGTCCATGCTGCTGCACAAGTTGACCATTACAGTTTACTCTTAAAGGTCCAGTGTGTAGGATTTAGTGGCACATAGCAGTAACGCTGCAGAACTGAAACTTCTTACATGTGCCAAGCAGGCCCCTAAGAGAGCTGCTCAGCCTTGCCTCCAATTTTACAAGTGGTCACTTGCAGTATAGCAGTGAAAAAAAATCCCCTGCAGCACTTTCCCTGAAGACTACCATTGTAAAAGGGACATCTGAAAACATAGAGTCAGTGTTTGATTTGTCTGGGCTACTGTAGAACAAAATGGCAGACTCCGTAGAAGAGGACCTGCTCTGTATAAAGATATGCATGGCTCATTCTAAGGTAACAAACACACAACTATTCTTATTCATACATTTGTTTTCTGTAACCGCTTATCCTGTTAGGGGGTGCGGGGGCTGGAGCCCATCCTAGCTGACACTGAGCGAGAGGCAGGGTACACCCTGGACAGGTCACCAGACTATCACAGGGCTGACACATAGGGACGGACAACCATTCACACTCACATTCACACCTACGGCCAATTTAGAGTCACCAATTAACCTGCATGTCTTTGGACTGTGGGAGGAAGCCGGAGTACCCAAAGAAAACATGGGGAGAACATGCAAACTCTGCACAGAAGGACTCTCCACCCCGGGATTCGAAACCCCTACCCTAATTTTGAACCAGGAACCCTCTTGCTGTGAGGCGACAATGTTAATGTTAGCATTGGATGACTCTAAATCCTCCACATTAGACGTTTAAAGTTCCACAAAGAGCAAGTAAGTGGACCTCGAGTAGAGATTTCTTTTTCTTTTTTAGCATAGTCAAGAATGTGCTGTCAAGCATGGAGAAAACTCCTAAACATGCACTGAAAAGTGGAAAGTTTTTTCATCCACAATTCTGTGACAAACTAACTTGCAGATGAAGACCATGTGATATGGTTTGAAAGCTCCAGAAAATGGTAGTAAGTGCTTGAAGATTGTTTTGTCAGTATGTTAGTGGAATAAGCCTACTGCTTGTCTCGTGACTAACAGAATGAGCTACCCATTGACTGTGTGATGAAAATCACTACTCTGGATTGTTTATGTGTTTGTTGTTGTGTTTTCATCTCTTAGATGTTTCTCCACTCTTTAGTTTTCAGTCCATGCAGCATATTTCAGGCCATGCTGGATTGTCACACAAAAAGGAGTGTTTGTTCAAGGCACAGCAAGAGAAATGAATGAACTACAATCACTTTACATTCAGTTTCATGAGAAAAACTTTCATCAAATAAAAACAACTCCAAAATACAAAACCTGCAAACACACAGACGGCAAACCAATGAAAATAGCACATATAAAACTGGATATTATGAATAAGGATAGAAATGCATACCTCATTTGTACAACATAACATGCAGTGGCGTGTCACACAGAATACATTAATGCAACTAAAATCATGGTACAGTATGGTAGTGCTTGATTTTTACTGTTTGTATTTGGGGAGAAAATGTAATTTTAGCACAAATATTTACCAACACTAAACAAATAAATAAATTGGAGCCATTATGGCAACATAACAGTTTAAGAGGTAACATACAGTGTAGTTACTTTCAGCATATTTTCAAAATGTTCTAATTTCAGGATGTGCTTCTAATTTTTCCATAGCTCACACAACTTATAGGAATAGCTCAACATTTTGGGAAAGAAACAAATTTTGTTTTCTTGCTGAGAGTTCAATGATATAAACTATCTGATATAAGCAACTTAGCTTAGCTTACCATAAAGACTGGAAATGGGGGAAAACAGTCAGCCCGGCTCCGTCCACAGGAAACAAAGCACAATAAAGCACCTTTAAAGCTTAATAAATAACATGCTATATCACATTTGTTTAATTCATAGTAAAACTAACGTGTAAAATGTATGTTTTTTGGGGGGGCTCAGTGGCACATGAAGCTGATAAAGCTTGATTTTTGTGGTATGAAATTACCTGAATTTTCCATAGAGCAGCGGCTAACTTTCAGTTTAGCACTCCGCTAACTTGAGTGAGGATAAAATGATTTAATTGTGTGGCTCTTCTCGACTTTCGAATGTTATCGGATCGGCTGTATCATATCCCAATAGTTAAACAACTCATTTTGCAGGGGTTGTGACACTCAAAAACATTTATCCACTGACTTACAGACGTTTCTTTCACAATTTAAGTCTACGGGAAAAAGTCTTTTTGAGCCCATGGCATCAAGTGACAGACCCTGACATTGTAATTCTATGTTTGGCCACTATGTAAAATTAGCTTCAAAGCCTGGCACACTTATTTGGGGCTTGGTGACAATCATAAACTGTATAAAAATAATGGACTCCTGTTCCGCATTATGTCCATCACTTTCTTTGATTTTTGGAGTCATAAGTGACCCGAGGTAACCATATTTGGAAAGACTGTGGAGCTGTTGAGGAGCGAGGGGTGGATCTGACTCACAGACTGTGGTGAAGCCTTGCAGACAGCCGGTCACTCCACCAGCTCCACCCTTAATTATACGTAACTTTAGGCCTTCAGAAAAAAGTGAATGGGTGAGTTAAATACAAACTCACAAACATACAGTTGTCATTAATGTTGGAATTAGCTATAAAGACCAGAAAAGTTTTTGTACTAGGCTGTAAACATGTTTATTTCTACTGTAAAGTTGGGCATTGTAACATGGGGGTCTGTGGAGACTGTTTTGGAGCCAGCCTCAAGTGGCCATTTGAGGAACTGCAGTTTTCAGCACTGCGTCGGCTTCATTTTCAGTCTCTGAAGTTGCTACTTTTTAACAAATAGAATTCAGTAAGTTACTGTAGTGACGTGAGTGTTTCCAGTCTTCATGCTAAGCTAGGCTAACTGGTTGTAGCTTCTTATGTACCGTACAGACATAAGAGTGGTATCGATTTTCTCATCTAACTCTATGCCATTAAGCAAACCAGTCTAAGCAAAATGTTGAGCTATTCCTTTAAAATAATAAACAAAAATTTAATTGGATCACATACATAGTCAAAACAGCATAATAAGGGAAAAGTCTGATTAAGATGGGACAGCTCTGCAAATCCTTATACAACCTCCAGTAGCCCACGCCCCAAACCCAAAGCACAATATCAATGACACCAAAAATACTGTAGCAAAAATAGCAACCTTAAATTGATAATAGTTACAACAAGCTGCAGGTACAGTCAAGCTGCTTGTGCCTCCTTGGAGAGTGTGTACATATATTACAGTACATCTTGGCCCTCCGTCTGTCTGCTCTCTCACTGCAGATGGCTTCACAACTAGCTGCCCTCACCCTCAGCCTCCTCTAGCTCTGCCGCCGAGGAACCAGATATCACCCGCGCCCAGACCACTCTGTCAGTCTGCTGGGGCGAGCCTGCTCACACCACCCACTCTGATGGGAACTTTCACCTCAGCTCATGTCCAAGTGGCAAGTATGAACAGAGTATCTGTGATAGCAACCCCAAGGCAATTCCACCCCAGTCTCTTTTAACCTTTTTAACTTGCAAATGAAGCCATAGAAGAAGAATCCCTGTCACAGAGCATCCAATAGTTCAACTAAAATAATCTGTACATTTAGGGATGTGTCTTCTGTGGAGACTGATGTTTGTGTCCATGAGACAGGTTCACGAGATGTTTTGGCAAACTGCTGTCTATATATATATAGATAGTGATGTTTACATGGATCGTGCTCCTGTATTCTTAAGCTTCTTTCCACATCAGCTTCTCCATCCTCTCTAACAAGCCCAGTCTGGTCTCAGGGTCTGAGGCAGCTAAGTTGGAGTCTGAGGTCAGCATTGCGGCGTTTAGCAATCCA
The DNA here is from genome assembly GCF_006386435.1 of Epinephelus moara. NCBI lineage: Eukaryota > Metazoa > Chordata > Actinopteri > Perciformes > Serranidae > Epinephelus > Epinephelus moara. The sequence goes on along the minus strand of NC_065519.1, from coordinate 22,053,609 downwards.
CAGGTGAAGGACACGTGGAATTAGCTCGGGGGGGATTTGGCGTTACTGGAACCCAACGGGGCTGTCCATAAGTGGACTGGAGCAGTAGGGGTCTGGGGGATCTTGGAGCTCAGTCTCATGAGTCTGGGCGTGGTCCTCCTCGCACTCCTCTTCCTCTGCCGGGCCGTGGCTTGAACTCTGGGAGCTGGCCATGGCGCCGTAGCTGTGGTGGGCCGGGGAGGGCATGGGAGTCAAAGCCAGCTCTGGCTCCAGCAGCACGGACGCCACAAACAGCTGAGGGAGGAAGATCAACATAGAGTTAATGATGGTGTCACACAGTAAATCACTTCATTCACGGGGAGTATATGAGGTGACAGTACGTTTCAAGTTTGGGTTTGTCTTCCCACCCTGAACTTAAGATGTAAAGACTTGCACCAAGTTAAGATCTTAACAAATTAATGAGTATCCATATCCAGGATCCAGTCCAGAAAATGAAGTAAAGGGCAAAGATCGCAAATCCAGTTTTGCGAGACACTATAACCTTTGACTGCTTTAAAGGATCGGGCAGCTGCATGTTTTAACTCAGTTATGGAAATACTCAGATCCTTTATTTAAGTAAAAGTAGCAATACCAATTAAGATGCAGTGAATAATCGATTAATTGATTAGTTGTCAGCTATTAAATTATTTGCCAATGGGTTTGAGTAATTCATTAGGAACCCCCCCCCCCCAAAAAAAATCTCTATCTCTAATGTTGTCCTCTGTACTGTAGTGAAATAGAAGTTTGTTGCATACAATGGTAATAGTACCTCATAACTGTACTTAGTAACTGAGTAAACACACTATTTTATTCTACACTACTGCATACAGGAGTTTTTTCCATGTTTTAACCCATCACATATATGTACATTATTCCAAACATTTCCCAAACATATAATAGATTATTAGAGTGGTTTTGATGCCCACGCAAGATTTGAGATTCAAATCATAACAAGCAAGTTTGTGTTTTGTTCCTTGTCTCTTTTCTGGGGTTTAGTCTGGGACACAATTGGTCATAAATGCAACACTTTTCAGCAGCTCAGAGCTTCCCATTTAGTTACAGTAAATGCATCAACCTGGAAAACTCCTTAACAATACCTGGTGTAACTTTTGCACATATAAAACTACAACTATCAAAACAAGCAAAAATACTACTATGAGCCTGTGAGATATGTTGTGTGTAATAATGTGATACTGTACACTGGAGGCAGTGGTGGATGTTACAGTAGATCTGTCGCCATCACTGAACGTCCCCTCTGCCGGCTGATCAGACATCTGAAACAAAGAAAATGCATGCTACTCATTTAGTGTTAGCTCATCCTCAGCTAAACGTAGTCTCTGTGAGTTATGATGGAGCTGACCTGGTAGCTTGTTGACTTGTCTGGTTGCTTCCTAAGGCACAAGCGGAAGAGGGAGAAGGCAATACAGGAGAGCAGGGACACTAAGGTGAAGAGGCTGATGGGATGCATTGGACCTGTGATCGTAAGGGATGACAAGAAATTTTAATGTCACAATGTTTTAATGTAGGCTACACTCACGATCCAATGACTGATAGAAAGCAGGAAGTGATAATATACCTAATCTGAGCACAGAGAAGAAGAGCAGCCAGAACATGCAGAGGATGGGAGCCAGGATAACCTGGCTGATGGCTGCTCTGTGGATCCGCTGGCTGAGTTTGGTGGGAACATATGCATAGTAGATGTTGTATCGGTCGACCATGTGCTTCAGGATCACATAGAGGAGACCTAGAGGGGCAGAGGAAACATGACTGAAAATACTACAGCATTCTTTGGAAAGATAGAAAACCCTGGTACGGTCCTTAAATGTCCTGGTAATATTTTAGATATTGTTCTCTCCAGCCTCCACAGGACCCCATACATAATATATATCTATCCATGGCCTCAAACAGTATTTACGTTGCTCAATGGAAAGTTTGATGCAATGTCCAATAAAATTATTGTGACATGGCTACTGTGAGTTGATTTAACAAAACAAAAGAAGAGAAAATTAGGGATAAAACAGTATACCAGTTACCAGAGGTGGAACCAAGTCATTGTTTTGCAAGCCAAAAGTAAGTTTCAAGCCTCTGCACGTAAGTCCCAAGGCAATTTCAAAGTCCTAAGCTTTGAATTTCGAGTCCTAAACAAGTCATAATGTACTCCTCAACAAATGTAACGCAAATTTAACAAGATTGTAAGATAAATATTAAATTTATAAAAATTGAGAATGCATTTAAGAAATATTTTGATTCAACTGTTAACAAAAGTTTGTTAAAAAGTTATTTAGCTGTTAAGCTAATGTTAGCTAAGCATAAGTTCACTGACTATGTTAATATTTGCCATGACTGACTATAGCCCCCTCACTCTGACATCTCTCCACTTTGTGCATGTATAGGTCCTGTTTGTGCATGTGTGTGTCTTTCGGACCTGTGTGTAATTGACAAGCAAGACTGAAAATATTGAATTTCCCCTCAGGGGGATTAATAAAGTAAATAAACTTAAACTTAAACATGCCTTTATCTGTAATTTTTGACTAGAATGTTTTGCATATTTGCGCTCAGGTTCTCTCCTGCAGCTTGACTGGATGCTGTTGGCTTGGTTCAAACAAAGTGGATCTGGGGAATTAGGTGTTGACCTTCTGGGAATGAATGGCGTTAATGTTAGTTCAATCAGGAAGTGAATTTAATAACGGCACACTTTTAAATGACATACAATTTTTGGGCTTGGAGGAAGGTATCAAGTATTTTCAAGTCAAAAAGCTCAGTCACGAGTCATTGGTGTTAAAGTCCAAATTGAGTTGCAAGTCTTTTTTGATTTTGTCAAATCTAAAGTCATCAAATTTGTGACTCTAGTCTGACTCGAGTACAAGTCACGTTACACGAGTCCACACCTCTGAGTATTACTATTTCAGATTTGAATTATCATTTAAATTGTATTGATATCAGCGTTTTAAAAAACTCACAGCAAACACTGTCCAGCATCAACCAAAGTTCTAGGAGCAACAGTCTCCCAGGCGCAGAGGCCGACCCTGTAACATGGTGTTGTTTTGCTATTCCCTTGTTTACAGAGTGGGTGCGCAGCAGGCAAACCCAGTGTTCCTACTGGTCCCTTGTCCTCAACTACAGAGATACAGTCAATCAAGTGAGAATTTCAAATGCTAAATGCTATTTTTTAACGTTAATGCACATTTGATATAATTTTCATATGTTCACATCAGATATGTTATTATTTTAATGTTAATGTGAACACAAAGTGCATAACGCTGCTAACTTAATAACACTGATACCTATGATAACGTTGGTCACTGTAATTGTTATATGAAATTTTCACACTGTTTTATCTCTAATTAAAATATGCCTTAAAAACAAGCAATTGCTGTATGTTTTTATATGGTTAGTGTGCCCTTGAGGTTTGGCAGACAGGTTACTTGTGTTGCTTCTTTTGGATGTACCCAGTGAGGTTCAACTCAGCCAATGTGCAGAAAACAGCACAGGTAAAATGCACAGAACAGCAGGGCAGTATGTCTGAAAGGGTTAGATCGGACTGAGGATTCGACTGCAGAAGTAAATAGAAGCTTGGTGAGCTCTGGGCAGAGACAGGAGCAGAGTGGGCGTCTGGCTCGCAACTCAGTGTGTCTGGGTGTCTGGGACTACAGCAGCAAATTCACACAGTCTGCATTGGACTGGCAGGCAGCGGAGGAGAGTGAGGTTACAGTGTGAGGGGAGATGGCACACACACATGCACAACACTAAGACGGAAGGTGATGAGATGGAGAATAAAGACAGAAAGAAGAGGTAGATGAGGATAGAGGAGCAAGGGTCACCGTATGTTGCTCACCAAAGGGCGTTATAATGGGACATGTGATGCTGTAGGTCATACTGACTGCAAAGATACACATGGTCCAGGCGTACTCCAGGCCAAACTGGAACTCATAGGCCTGACTCTGCGGGTGGACGCACAAACACAGCAGGATCTTTAAACAGAGCACAATCTAATGTACCCGACATGAAACTGAGTTAAGCAGGAAAGGCTCAGCTGACCCGTCTGACATGAATGCGCTCAGCTTGGGACTTGGCGAAGCAGAGGCGGAGGGCATACACCGTCAGCGCTGGGATACGAAGCAGCTCCATGGATGTGCCGATCAGGCTGGATGTAATCACATAGTTTACGAAGAATGCACCGTTGTCGGGAAGAAACACACACCTGCGAACATTGAAGCCTGAGTGTTTGGCTGCAACCAAAATATCATTTATGTATTGCACATTTTATTTCATTAAAAAGAGTAATCTTACTGGAATTTGACCTCCTTCTCATCCAGGAAATGGACATCAAAGAGCCATGTGAAGAAAAGGTCCAGGCTACAGAAAGAACAAATAAAAGCAAAGAATAAAAAAAAATGGGCAAAATAAAAAAGAATTGAATATAAAAGTTATACATTTTGAATCTGTAGATGTGCTGTAAGTGTACCTGGACAGACCAAGTGAGGGCAGGATGATGACCATGAAGACCAGCAGGAAAAAACACTTGTGCATTGTTACTTGGTTCTCACCAGATCTGAGAAGTTAAATGAATAACATGGGATCATCATGTGATGCATATTCAGTTATAAAACATATCAACGCAGTGCTATTCCACATCATAAATCCATAATGTGAAATAATGTAATGCAAAGTCAGCTGATTTAAGGGACTGTTGGGTTCATTAGCACGAACTACGCTTTTCACTCCAGTAAACAGCTCATTTGCATTCGCTCCTTCACACATCACGCCTGCACAACACGTTTGTGGGGGTGGTTATGTAAAGAAAAGGGTGCTCATAGGTGCTGCGTGAGGTTGTCTCCTTATGCACAGTTGTTGCGCTCCTCCTCCTGCTAGTCACCATGTGCTGTTCCCCAGTGCATGGTGACTACTGTGCATATCATTATCCTCACATGGAGATCTCTATGACAACCTGCCCAGAATAACAGTGCAGGGAGAGTGACAGAGAGAAGGAGGGAGAGAGTAAAAAGAGCAACAGGGTGAAAAAGAAAAAAAAATAATTGAGAGGAGAAAAAAAAATGCTGAGAGTTGAGAGGAAGACAGGCAGCTTCAGATGAAGGGTCCATTTGAAGAAGCAAAGGCATTTCCATTTCAGAGGAGAGTGGTGGCCGATGGGTGGTGAGTACCTGGTCCAGTGGGACTCAAAGAAGGCTGAGTAGTAGACGATGAAGGGCAGGAGCACCGAAAACGCCCAAAGCAGGAGGGTTGGGAAGAACTGGGTAATGACAGGGCTCTGGGTTGGACAGCAAATAATTCATTAATGAAACAGCAAGAGGGTTTAAATGTAGCATTCAGGTAACACAACTTAATCTCAAACTCTGACCCGCAGACTGTCCACGGGCCTTGTGACGTTGAACTTGTCCATTGTGTTGACAATGATGGCGGGGGTGGTGAGGAAGAAGAGCAGCAGGAAGAGGAGGATGTTGAGGAGAACACAGCGGAGCCACCAGCGAGATCCGCACACTGACAGGTTCTCCCTGGTGACGGGAGAAATAATGAGCCTCAATTCACAATCATCCAGCAGGACAGACAGGACATTTAACACACTCCTCTCCCCTGACACGCCTGCACTCAACGTATTGACATAAGCCTAAAATAGCCGGCTCAGTCGCCTCTTGTATGCGAGTTGGCGAGCGTGTTTCCACTGCACTGGACTGGAGAGTGCGTTGGGAACGGCACACTTGAACGCTCAGTTTTAATGAAGGAACTAAAGCACCTGCTCAGCCTGTGACTGCTCCAGTCGTCTAGTTAGTGCAGGAAAACACATCCACACACAAACGCACTGCAGCCAGTCGGGCGTGAAGCACAAACAGTGAGCGCTACCATCTCTTTGGTTAATATCCCATACATATGCATCACTCACTTGTTACATAATCTCGCTGGGACTGCTGCATTTGCTTTCCAAGATAAGAAACATGCAATAATCCAATCATGGAAAGGGAATGAGCTTCAAATGGTGTTAGAGATCTGCTTCACACAAGCAACTACATTCTGATACATCTTGACTGCTGCTGCTGGAGCTCAATGAAACAAAGAATAGTTATGCAAATGCAGATAAAAAGCTTAGATGACTAATTTGCATAATGTATACCTCTTGTCTAAATAAACAGACTCTTTAAGCTCCATCGTTGCAAGCTAATGCAGCATCGACAAGCAAAATTACAGTCCACTGAACTTTAAAGTCTCACCACGATCCAGAGGTTACCAAAGATACCAAATATGTCAGGGTTAATTACAGGGAAATGTGTCTACATGATGCATTAGACATGTAAAAGTGGATATTACACTCAAAATATGTGTCTGCGTGGGTTTGCTCCCAGTGCTCCGGCTTCCTCCCACAGTGCAAAGACATGCAGGTTAGGTTAATAGATTGTGCTGTAGGTGTGAAAGTGAGTGTGAATGGTTGTCTGTCGGTGTACCAATGCATGCTGGGATAGGTTACAGCTCCCCTGCAACCATGTACAGGATAAGTACATATAGTATAATGGTTGGATCTCCCTTTCTTTTAAGTGCTTAGAAAAGTAGTGTGATGTTGTTGAGGCAGCAAAAATAAAAACTATGAGTTTCAGTGATGTCGTTGCTGACCAGATGATGTCACTAGGTGCAGGTGCATAGCCGACCCCCCATTTGTGCGACTGCACCACAGTGGTGATGCTGGACTGCTGCGGTCTGCGGCGGCAGCGAACGAAACCGTAGTCCTTCACAATTCTGGAAAACAAAACAGGATGTACAAAAGTGCTGCAGAAATCTGCATCAGTGCTCAGTAATGCCTACTTTTACACCACTTCGTGACTTTAATGGTTGCTCCCTGCTGTGACAGGGTTTATTTGATGAGAGGAGCTGACAGACATAAACCTCCATGTCACGCTGACGTTAACTCACACAGCAGTCATCCTCTCATCACGAAAAGTCACAAAGGCGATGCCCAGCCTCTTCATGGAGATGCGGTTCTTTTCAGCATTAAACTCATCCGTACGCTTCTCTTCTAACTCGCTGTAGTACTGTTCTGCATCCACCTGCAGAAAAAAGTTACAGCACACATGACTCACTGCATCTTTCACTCTCAGAGAGATCCCCAGATTTACAGTGGCAGGATATCTAGCTGCTGCATGCTGCTACTTCTGGATTGCAGTGCCATCCAGTGGTAACATACTTTCTGTGCAGCACAACTACAAAGACATTCTCCTACTAATCCTGATTATGCTAATATAAAGTACCTTCTCAAAGCCACAGATGTCGCAGCAGAATATCTGAGCACACGGGTGAGTCGTGATCATGATCTTTCCCTCCTTTTGGGCCTTTGTGGCAAAGTACAGCCTTCCTTTCATTGCCTTGCGCCTGCAAAAACACAGCATCCTCAGACAAAAGCCTCACACTGATCCCCAACTGTTTTTCGCCAGTGTATCAGTGACTGTACCTCTCTAAGTCCAGCCTCATCAGCTTGTGGACATCATAGCAGAAACGGATATCAGTGACAGTACAGCTGGGGTAGGCCTCACTGGTGAATAGAGCAAAAGGAGTTAACCATAACGAAGGTGATGACATTGAGCATGTACAACAATCAGGGCTTACTTGTGACATGAGTCAAACATATGAGGCTTTAACTTAACGATGAAAAAGAGAAGAAAACATGTACTGGAAGTGTTTGGTGATGAGTCCTGGATCAGAGATCTCTCTTGGTATGGAGGTTATCATCAGTGTCCTGGCTACCTGCAACACATAATGTAACCACCATGAGAAGGAGCTATAAAGTGCCAAATGAAGTGAAGTGTAAAATGAATAAATAAATAAAAATAAAAAATCACCACCTTATCAAGAGATAGATCATGTATGGAAACACATTTCTGCCAATGTGATGAAAAAACAGAAGATCCTGCAAGTCATTATAATCTTGAAAAAAAGGCTTTAGTATCTCAAAATGATTTAGTATCGCAACATAATGAGAAACTTGCACAAAATAATGACTTTGTATTGCAACATAATGGAAAACTTTCTTGAATCAATGAGAAACTTCCTCGCAATCACTACTTAGTCATAACATGAGAAACCTTTTCAAAATAAATGTTCTCAAATTACTTATTATTGCAGCATAAAGAGAAACTTTCTCAAAATACAGAGACATTTTCTCAAAATAATGACTTAGTATCTTAATATAATCGAAAATTTTCTTAAATTAATGAGAAATTTCCTAAAAATAATGACTTAGTCTTGCAACATACCTTCTCAGAATACTGAGAAACTTTCCCAAAATAATTACTTTTTGTTGCAACATAATGAGAAACTCTCAAAATAATAAGAAACTTTCTGAAAGAAAAAAAAAAAAAAAGATTTTGTATTGCAAAATAAGAATATTTTTCAAAATAATGACAAACTTTGTGGGAAAAAAAGTTTGTCTTGCAAAATAATGAGAACATTTTTCAAAAATAATGAGAAATTTTCTGGAAAAAAAAAAAAAAAGAAGTTTGTATTGCAAAATAATGAGAAACTTTCTCAAAATAATGAGAAACAATATTAAACCATTATTTTGAAAGACTAACTCAATATTTTGAGAACATTTCTTATTGTATTGACTTACAGGACCTTTCCTTTCTCCATCACATTGATAAAAATGGGCGTCCACAGCCATGCTAGCAGCATGATTCTATGGATGGCAGTGCCGGTCTGATGGTTCACCACTTTGGTTCAAACTGAAATATCTCAACAACTGCATAAACTAATTTGGTGAACACACTGATTGTCTCCAGAGGATGAACCCCAATGACTCCGGTGATCCTCTGACCTTTCCTATTAACTGTATTTTGTGTTTGGCCCTGATTAGCATGCTAACATGCTAAACTAAAGGCATTGACTTGATAGGATGATATATTTGCAGTGTAAAAATGGCCTCGATGCTTAAACAGTATGATGTGATGGCGACAGACCTTCTCGTCCTCTCTGTACTCCAGCCGGATCAAGTGGTGAGCCATACACAGCAATGTGATGATGAAGTAGACCAGAGCAAAGATGCTGTGGAGCCACAGAAAGCTGTCCCTGTGAGGCACAAACACCCTGCTGCAGTTTAAACCAACACAGATAATCCAGTCTTTCAAGGTTCTGTGCTGTTTCATGAGATTTGATGTCATACATGGAGTGTTAGACTTACTTTGCGTTAACATTAGCCAGTGTTGTTCTTCCAAAGTTTTCAGGACTGTCTCCTGTAGAGATAATGAAACGTGACAGAGAGCGAGACATTTTAATTTTCTAATGACTTTAAGGAAACCCCTCCTCCTTTGTCTGGAGGCTGAGGTAACAATGAAGCAATGTCACTATTCAGAGAAAACGTCTTCCATCTAGTTTAATGAAATCTCTCTCATCTCAATGAAATTTCACACAAAATTCAAACATCGCTGTCATGCCTAACTCTGCTGTTTTACTTCGGGCACCCTTTGTTTGCTGTTGCCATGGGACCCTGTCATTGGGTGTTGGTTTATTTAATGACTAGGGTGACACACTGGTTCATAAGATGACAGCCAGCAGTAATAAAAACGTTTCTGTGGACAGCCCAGCTCCTCGTAGACCCCATAATGGCTCCTGCCTTCATCCCACTATGGAATGGCTTACTCAACACTTCCTACGAAATAAGCACACAACTGCCAAAAGGCATTTCAGTTGCTACGTAGCAGCTAATTTTCTGCTCCATCCCACCCTTGACACCTACATGTGTATGTTAAGAGGAAATGAAGCACTTTCTATTCCTATAATCCTGGGCTTGATGAGCAGCCACTGGTATGCTAGCAACTCCCATTCGAAGAAATGCAGCCTTTGTGTATAAATATAGTAGTTTCACTTCATAATGTTGCTTTGTGGGTCATTTTAAGTTAAAATGAACTTTTGAGTTGATGTCAGCTTTGATTTAATTTGATTTCTGCAATTCACTTTGGCTTTTTTTTTTAAAGCTCGGCTTCACCACAGATTGTTTTAAGCTAAAGTTTTGGTGCATTTAACCAATAAATCCTTGGGTGTGTAGATGTGTGTGATTGTCTCTGTGTGGCCTGGCTGCTTTCCCTGCGAGGTGCCCCATGCGCCTCTCCTGAGGTTAAGGATATCCCCTGGTTTTTCAAACAGTCAACCGGCTAGACCGTCATGTGAGGACTAAAATACCCAGGAGGTTCCCGGAAAAGTTGACCGGCAGGATCACGGCCAAAGACAGCAGGCAAACCACTGTCATGAGCAGGATGATGTGGCGCTGGAAGGACAGGTATGTGACGGCGTCAATGCCGCATTTGCTACGGATCTCTTCATCCCTGCAGAAACAAATAGAGAGGAAACTTTTTCATATCCAAGAGATCCAAAACTCTTTGTGCTACATGACAAAAAGAAAGTTCATGCAAATTAGTCTAGATGTGTCCACACATGCACGTGATGATAATCAGACTCATGCAATATTAATCTACCACATGTGCGCAGCTCTGTCTACTGCCAGGACAAATGGGCCTACGGCTTATACCTCATCGTGAGTAAAACTGTGGCACCACTACTTTGGTGCCAGTAGCTGTGGTTACCAGGCGGGAGGTTCAGGAAACCCAGTGTCATAAAATAGAACAAAAAAAAAGCATTAAAAAAAAAAGAAGAAGAAAAGAGGGGCATGCTGGTCTCATGGCGGCCCACACATTGCGAACTCTCAGGGTGGGTTTTGCACTTTCCCAGGGATCCCAGGGTGAGCCTCTGGCATGGGAGCTAAAAACAGAGGCACCCAAACTCCACCATAATACTATGGAAACCATGGGTACCGTGGAAATCGACTTTTTACAGGCCTAAATCTGTTGTGTGCAGTCAGACTGGAGCGAGAGCAAATATTCAACGGGAAAACCACGGCACCAGCGGTCGCATGAGCCCAGACTCGTTTGTTTTTGCTGCTAAATGAGATATAACAAGAGACTTTACATTTGCCGGTGACATCAGCTTTGAAGACGGAGGGCCAATAAAAGGATGGAAGCTAAGATGAGAGAAGGGTGAAAATAATTACAAAGGGCAACAGCTCTGTGTACTTACTTCATATGGCAAAGTGATGAGAGCCACGAGCAGAAGCCCTGAAAGGAGAGGAGAATCATAAAACACCCAATGGATTAGTTATTAAAGATAATAAATGACATATGTATGCAAGTCTGTGCACACCACATCTGGCTACTTGCATGCATCCACTATTTGCATAGTAATAAGGTCTGCAGAGTGACACAGAGGGGGAGATTTAATAGGTCTAGCCTGGAGCAGTAACCACTTTACTGCAGCCTCAGCTTTGAGTAGGCACAGGGCGATGACTCCAGTCTGACTCTTTTGTCTTACACCGTTATAAACATGCAGGGAGTGACCTCAGTCTATCACACAGGTGTCATGGAGTCACAGACGGTCCAGCTGAGTCATGAGCCAAACTTTCCCCTTACAACAGTTGACGTAATGCCATCTTAGACATGTGGACTTCGTTGTAAAAGTGCAGCGTGCTGCAGTTTTAGACACCAATATATCACTGACAATTTCACTGCAACACTTTGGTATAATTACTCTAAATAAATGAGAACACGATTAGGAAGTCTGGTAGACTGTTTAACATCAGTGTTACTGTTGACAGGCCGAATAGCGTTTCTTAAAAATGTGTTTCTGCATTTCCCATAATGCCTTCTCCTTCATATTTTGCAGTGTACAAACAACTGGAGTCTGTCAGTCCTCTCCTCAAACACCATGATTGTTTACCCTAATTATACTATTTGTGGAACTTTTAAATACCAGTGGCGCTGTAGAGCAGTGTTATGATGAGAAAGTCCTTTTTATTGTTTGCATGTGTCTGCTGGCATGAATACTGTATGCAGTATGCTACTGTATGTGCAGGGTACATGTGGGTCACCTATTACCTGTGACACACAACTTTGCCTTAGTTGCATCCCACATGAAATGAGCATCTAAGGGACTGTCTGATTGCACTTGGCTTCAGTTGCTGTGGACATGAACAGTCTGTGTGTCAAGGTGCACTGGCTGGCAGCAAAGGAAGTAATAGTGGAAAATATTTCCATTGTTAGGTATGAAGCTGTTCGGCTAATCTTGTTCCGCACCAGAACTGAGGGCAGCAGAGCAGGAGACGAAATAAAGAGCATCAGATGGAAAAAAAAAAAGCAAAAGCCAAACAAAATATTTGAATATTTGTGAGGCCTTTTTTGGGTGACAAAACTAAATTCAGAGGTGGCAGTGTTTTTGTAACACCATTAGCTTTGACAGCTTATTTTCGCCATGTTTGCCATATGTCAGTGTGTGCCTGTTTACACATCCAGTGGACACGGAGCAACATTAGCATTCGTTCAGAGTCGCGTTTGTGTCCATCTGACAACTGTATGTCCAACATTCACTCTCCTTTTAGCTCTGGTCTTGTCTCTTACAATCAAATTTTTGATTCTGCTAAATGCGTCACAAGCCAGTTGCTAACTTTGTATGCCTGGTGTTTGGTGCAGGTTGGAGCATGCAGTGGGTTTATAAGAGCTTTTTATAATAATAGTAATAATAATAACTTCATTTGTATATCACTTATCTAAACAAGGTTACAAAGTGTTTCTTAAAGTGCATAGAAATAAAATAACAATACCATATTTAAAAAAAATGTTAAGAGCTGAGAAAAATAGTGTGCACAGAGGCAAAAATAGAACAAAAGGAAATAAAATAGAAAAGTTATCATTCAAAAAGTACAAATCAGGCATTAAAAGGAAAGCTCTCCTATAAAAAATATGTTTTAAGTAATGATTTAAAAACATGCGCTAGCCAGCCTAATCTCCTCAGGCCTCGATGGCAAAATCCCTGAACCATGTTGAGCTTTAAAAGTTATTAAAAGAATCTTAAAATCAATTCTGAAGTTAAGTGGCAACTGGTGGAGGAAGGTGAGAATTGGGGTGATATGTGACCTACGATTTGTCTCAGTTAAATACGAGCTGCAGCATTCTGGACAAGTTGATGCAGAGCTGTTGAAGATTTACTGAGGCACGTAAACAATTTTTGCTGAGCATTGTTCCCTGTGGCAGTAGCACCCCCAAAAATTTTCATAGGGGTGTCCAGATGGAAACACTGAAAATCACTGGGTGGCACACAAAGAGCAGAAGTCATAAGTGAATTTCAGGAATTCTACTTTGCTGTTGAAGTATATAGGCGATTTGAAAACTATGTCAAAATGGAAAGTTAAAGAATCATGATATGATTTGTATCTGTTTGTTTCTTATTCAACACTTTATGTTACTAATAATGTGATGTGCACAGGTTAATACTGGTAAAGTTAAAATTCTGAGTTCCACAACAATCCTGTTTTAATGTATAAAGTATTTTCACATGTTAGATGATTAATTGTTCTACAAACAGGGTAGTTTTCCTGTTCCTCAACAAGACAAATATACAGCTTTACTTTAGGAGTACACTGACTTTAAAGAACAAAACATTTACTAGGAACAAGCCTTCTCAAGTTTGAAAACACCACACAGAGGCCTCCCATTTTAGCAATTTTGATGGGAACGCAGCTTGAGCGCTGTAAAACCAAAACAATGAGCTAAGAGATGCTAAAAACACTCCTTATAGCTGAAAGGAACTGCAGAGTTGGGAGATACTTCTCTGTTGTTTCGTCCTTCTCTGTGACCCCTCTCACACTACACACAGTTATTTGATTCATTGTTAATAAAAATGTGAATTAGTGCAGCTTTAAGACCTTTATCAGGAAAAACCTTTGCCTGATGAAAGTCTAATTACAAAATGCATTTAACATTTTTATTAGACCTTTAGGACCCATGAAAAGTGTTTTGTTGAGAAAGGCTGCGTGTGAACAAAACAGTGTTTGTTTAGGATAAAATCCACAGGGTACATTTAATTGATCTGGAGATGCTGTTAACAGTTGCTCTGTGCTTCAGGGGGCTGACAAAACAAAACTCACCATGTCCTTGGTCTCAGAGTCAGAGGGGCTAGACTCTGATGGAGACTTCTCTTTCTCACTTGGTTCTCCATAAAACAAAGACGTGAGACTGAATAGGGAAGACAAAAAACAGCATGATCATCATATTGATTGTGGCCTGACACGTCCTTATCATTACACTTAATATGTAACTCAGTGCTGTAACAACACAGCCATAATGTAACTGCGGCAGACAGTCCCACAGTCTGAAACCTATCCCTGTGTGTGTGTATACATAAAAAGACATGAAACACATTCAGTATGGCTGAATCTAATAACGCCAGTGTGATGATTGAGTTTGTGGATATTTCTCTGTGGGCCCTACCACTGACAGTTCAACAGCGTGTCAAATTAAGCAGCATAATTGAATTAGTGCAAGAGAGGACCGCTTGGCAAAACACACAGATGCTGCTTGCCCTTGGGTGCTGTGGAGCCGCTGTCGGTCAGGCAGAACTAATCAAGCCCGCACTCGCCTGGAGAGGAGACTCAGGTCAAGCAGAGGAAAACTGCTGCAGACTGGCGCAGATGGCTGCGTGGACCTTCACCCATTTTGTATCCTTAAAGATATCTGATTAATGATCAATTGTTTAAACTCTGCTGATAGTTTCTTAATGTCAACATTTCCAACGACAGTGAATCATATCCTTCCCTAACAAGAATTGTCTGTAGCCAAAGCTTAATCTCACGCCCTGTTGTCCTAAATACTCACACGCACCAAAAGCATGTTAATTTGCAGTTGAAAATACTTCCACACCCTTATTTACTTGTGTTTGAGTAACATTTGCTAAAAAAAATACAGTGCCCAGCTTGTTTAGGAGATTACTGAGCTTTTATAAAAATGAAAGATTTACCTCTCTACTAGAAACTTTGGGTTTGGTACCACAGGCAGGGTAAAAAAGTTGAGACATCTGTTTTGATCTTTTTATAGGATTTGTTGACAAAAAGAAAAACATAGAATAACACTAGCCTTCTAGCATTGTCCTTAGAGTTATTTATCAAGGTGAAGTTGCCAAAAAAATCAGCTTTTTTTGGCTCCTTAAATGTGACAATTTGCTGCTTTTCTCTGTTTTACATAGGTGTAGACTGAACATCTTATGCTGTTGGGACAAAATTAATAATTAAAAAATATCAGTTTGGAAAGTTTCACAATTTTGTAACATTCCATATCTTAAACAAAACAGAAAAATGACTGGACAAAATAATAATGGAAATAATTGTTAGTTGCAGGCCTAATTTTAGAAGAGTGAGAGGACTGTACCATCCAAACCAGTCATTCTGTGTTTACATATGCTGTGTATGTGTATGTCTGGCCCGTGTTTACACTTTGATATTTCCACAGTCAACATAAAACGCATGAATAAATAGCCACAGTAACAACAGATGGTTATTAGAAGCAAAGGCAGAGCAGCTCTTTGCAGTAATTCCCCTCCTCGCAGTACCGTCTATACCCAGCAGAGGGAGCTGGAGGCTTCAGCATCAGGGCTTAGGAGTGGTTCCACTGAGAATTATTTTTCCATCTTACATGTCATGGCTCACAAACCATCAAGTGTATCCGATTTTAAAGTGTAAGACAGCGAGTGGTGGATTTACCTGTCATTCTCCATGAGCAGAGCCAGGCGGCCATAGTCCCAAGCAGCCTTCCTCAGACAGGAGAAGATGAGTAACAGGAACTGCAACACAGGACATGAACATGAATGCAGAGCTCCTGAGAATCTGATTTACACACTTACACACATCCTCATCTGCTGTGGGCCTACAGTTATATCATCCATAACCTTTGGATAAAAAGCTCAGCTCCGTCATTCTCCTAAAGAGCCCACAATTAATAGACAGCTTCAAAATGCAGCAGGAGTAATAAGCCATCTTCTTTCTTTAGAGTGGTACGTGGTTGTCTTGGAAACTACCAGAGCCAGGTCAGCACGCACACGCGAACACATGCTGTTCACTAATGACAAACGAGCGTGGTCAATAGCAAAAACAAATCTGAATAGCCTTCATTCTGCCACAGATGTAGAGCTTAACCGCAGCATCACAATGAAGATTAGAAAAAAAATCTCTTTGATGACATGCAGTGACACATCACAACAGTGATATGCTGAGCTGGTTAAATATAAAGAGCTTAACTGGGCGGTGATGGATGAGTGTTGACAAATGCAAATTGAGTAAAAGTGCTGATGAATGTTTGATTTTGATTACAGCATTAAATCATTATCTCAGTTTAGATGACATTTGGTGTGGTGGGCAGGGATGACAGGCATGTTCATAAGAAGAAAGCTCCCATAAATGTTGAATGATTCTATCTTCAGTGATCCAGAGCCACACACAGACAATCGGGCGGCCTTGACTCAGGCTTGTAGCTGAATAATGAGTACGTGTTCGCATTAACAGTCAGGGTCCAAACTCTTTCCTGAAATAAGAATCTCTCCATTATCTTCCCGGTGTCTGTCTCCTCCCTGTTGTTTTACTTCTTTTGGTCTCGATGCGTGGGCATGCTCTCCTTAAATCCCACAGATGATTTATTCTGTATGATGATGGAATTGATGCAGAGGCGTGCTCCCGTCACCTGGGGGGGGGGTGGTGGTGGTGGCGTGCTTTGACTCATGCTTGTCATTAAGAGACACCGCTCGACCCTCTGTGTTGTCTTGACAACCAGGCAGCGATAAAATGAGCCAATTAAAACATGGAGGTGGCAGATTGAGAATGATACCAGTGTAGAGATCAGGCTTGACAATGCCTGACAGGCTATTATTATCTGGAGACAGGAGGAAAAATCTGCTGTACTATGACTGTAAACACTATATCCACTGTATTGTTCTATGTGAGAGGAAGATTACAGCTTGATATTTATGACATGCACATAATGTTTGTTTGCATTTGTGTGTGTTTTTTACATTATTATGTGATTCAAAGCCAAGACAAATAAAACGTTCCTATGTGTTTTGCAAGGCAATGCTTCATTTAAAGTTTGGTTTAGTTCTAAGAGACTTTTCCCACATAAATAACAAATTACAGTTCCTGGCTCACGCTAAGTACCATCCTGAGCCAGTTTTTGGACGTTCAGGGACAGCGTGTCAATTTACGCTTGTTACATGCATCGTGTCTTTTCAAAATACACTTCTGTTTTCACAGGAAATGTACAGTTTCTGCTTGTTACATATATACAGTCTTTTGCAAAATAAACTTACAGTGTATGTAACACACCTCATTTTTAGGTTTACTTTCCAAAGGTTTAGGCAATAAAAGTCTGTGGTTAGGTTGAGAAACTCACGTGATGTCACATCAAGGGACATGTGTCACTAGCGTTGAATGCTACACACACTCGCACACTACATTCTCATTAAAATAGCTCGACTGACTTTTTGTTGCACACTAGAAATGAACAGTGGGATCCCAGGTGAAAGTCTGGAGTTAGTCTGACCCATATGCCTCCCCTCTTACTTGCCCTTTACAGACTTTCCCACTGTTTATACCACAGTGGATGGCGACAGTGTCATAGACTGCCGCCACCTAGTGGTGTACCATGCCATTGTGATCTGTGGCTCTATGCATCTGTGTCTGACCACTGACAAAGTGGCGGTATTTGACAAGTTGTATGCCTGCTGCCACCCGGTCAAGAAAGGTGCCTCTGTGAGTTGGTGTCTGACACAGACATCCACTACCAAAATGGTGGTATTTGACAAGTTGGAAGTGAGAATGGGCTGCCATTTCAGGTTTCTACTTGAAGTGCTTACATGTTTTAATGGTCAAAAAACACTCTCTGACTAAACCGCTCTGTGCTAGCGTCTATCTCTTTAAGACGCCCTCCTGAAAAGCCCTGTCTGCTCTGACTGGTCAGCATTTTCAGGTCTTCCGTGCATTCATGGGGATGACAGTAATGGAGTAGAGCGGCACTTTCTACCGTGAAAAATCACAAATAAAACCTTCAAAACACTTTTGAAGAGTGCAGAGAAGAAGATGCAGCAGATAGGCCCCAGTCCAGAGTGTGACCCCATGACCATCTTGACAGTGATAGCTCCTTCACCTCCTAGAACCGTACAAGACTCTAGCAATACTAAATCCCCAGTTTACTTTTTTTGGCCATCAAATTGAGGACTATGTTTGACTCACAAATGAAGATAACACTTTACCTACTGTTGGAGCACACAGCATGAAACAAACCTTTAACAGCATTTGGAAAAATAAATAACTCAGTTATCGTTGTCTGTTATAGTATTGGTTCTCGTTGTGGAGCAGTTCTCCAGCACTATACGCTTGCACTTTCATTTACTTGGGGGACTTGTTAGGGAAGGAGCAGAGGTCGAGGTGTCCTGACTCCATAGCATGGGTCAAGCTTCAACAACACAGAGAAAATCAATTCTCTTAATATAACCTGGTAGCAGCTTCCATTATACCTTCCCAGCTGTCTTTCAAACTGCAAGCCTTCAGCCTGGACTGCAGGCTTTTTGTTAAAAATGTTTAGTCTCCAAATCCAAGATGAGCCAACCCTGACGACATCTTTAGGATTTTTTTTTATCTAATTATTTTCATCAGACTTTAAAAAGCTCCTCCACAGTCTCAGAGGACAGTAAACAACTTTTTTAACAGACTGAGTAACAGTGCTAATTGGTAGTTTTCAAGTTAGACAAGTAAACTGATCTTAAGTCTAAAATAGGTGGAGTGAGAAATACAAGGCTCCACACTTATTCCTAGTTTTATTCCCATCATTTCTGCCTTTTTGTTCACTTTTGGATTACAGATTTTGCCTTCAAGCAGCACCACAATCATACACTAATAATTATAGGAACTATCAGTGCAGACATGCCTATTGCAGATGCAGCGTTATATAGTCTTAGACTTTTATCATTTGGCTTTCAGGAAGTGTGGTAAGGGTTAAAAGCAGTAAGATTACAGTTACATTTAGGTCCATGGCAGTGATGTATACACAAAGTCAGCAGAAGGTCCTCTCAATGAGTATAAAAAATGAGCAGGTGTGTGTGTTGACATGTTTCCGATACTTGGTACGTCTGCATTCATTTCACACATTAATGTGTGATGTCCAGTACTACTAACACTCCTGATGCTGCTGTCGTACTTTATCATCATCAGGAGCAGAGTGAAGCGCTCCAGACAGGATGTCCATTAGATACTGTATTTTTACAGAAGCAGCCCTCTGACCATGTATCACCTCTTGTTGTCTGTTTGTATCATGGCTCTTCGTAATATCTCAACAGGGTGTTGGCAGCTCTGGATGTGTTCGTGGACCTTGTTATCAAGGCCCTCTATGCTGTAGCAGCATACAAAGAAGAGATGACTCGCAGTGTAACATATAGCTAATAAGCTTCCTGTTTGAGAAAGCAAACATGGTTCTAACTAGAGCTCAAACGATTAGTTAATTTATTGGTTTTTCAATTAATTGTCATATGATGAAGTCATTTTTAGTAATTTGTGTTTTCTGTTTTAGCAGTTTTAGCTTCTCAAACATGAAAATTCTCCAGTTTTCTTAGTCCTCTATGATAGTAAACCAAATATTTTTGCTTTTGGTCTGTTGGTTGTACAAAACAAGACATTTTACAGCCCAGTCAACAGAACAAAATGAGGCCATTTCACGTTTCTGCAAACCATATGTTACATATGTGCATTTCTAACTTATACTATCAAAATTTCTGAGGTGACGCACTATATGAGCTGACTGTCATCTAGATGAAAAGGAGATGGTGGAGGGCATGTCACCTATAGGCGAGGTGCCTGCCAAGCTGCAGACAATAGAACTGGTTGTTGTTTAAAGAGTTATTGCTGTGTTTTTAGTTGCTGTATTTTAGCGCCCCACTGCTGTTTCTCCACCAGGGATAGTACCACTGAGACAATAGAAAAATGGCACACACAAACACACACACACACACACACACACACACACACACACACACACAAATGTTTCATGGCTGTGGCTTTGCTGGAGTTAACTGTGTAATGCAAGTATATTAATGGTGGTTGGGTGGGTGGGTGTGAGTCTGTACCATCCAAAGCACGACATTGATGGCGAGGACAGTGGGTATCCCTCCAAACGGCAGACCCTGGAGGACGCTGCTGCGGGAGTGCGAGCGGTAGCATCTCTCTGCGGTGCTGTTTTCGTCCCCAAAAGAGTCCAGGAAGCTCAGAACATCCAGCTCCACAGCTCTCCCCTCCACAGGGGGCGCTCTTGTCACAAACAGCTCAGAGTGCGCCATCAGCACAGGACCATACCTGAAGGAAGAAGACAGAAATAAAGAAAGAAACCATGATGATACTTTTTTAGCCTTCATGCATACTTTGGATTTTGCATACACTGATTCATAGTGCGATTCAGAGGTGGGACCAAGTCATTGATTTACAAGACTTTGACCTCAAGTTTAAAGTCAATACCCAAGTCCGAAATGTTGAGTTTTGAATCCTAAACAAGTCATAATGTCTTCTTTACCAAATGTGTTAAAACAAGTTTGTCGGAAGTTGTAATTTTTGACCCGCACGTTTTGCATACTATAATTCATTTTTGATGACCACCATGTAGTTTTTGTACACAAACAAAATTATCATTGGAATCATGTTTTCCAGCTGTCACTCAGTAGTGTTCTTCATGGTTATCTTCTTTAACTGGACTGGATTCTGTCAGATTGGTTCAAACAAAGTGTAAAGTCTGACTCGAGTACACGTCATGTGACTTGAGTCCACACCTCTGCTGCAGTCACATTGTATATGATAATTAATACAATTTCTGTAACAATACAATAATTGTTTGCAGATTAATGTGACACTCTTGCTTTAACTTTTGCTAAACAACAGTGTGCAAAAATAGCATTTCCTTTAGCTAACCTACTCTTTAGCATTTAGCTAAAGTGCTAAGCTATTTCTACTACAGCACAAGAGGAAAAAAACTATACATTCAGCTAACTAAATCAATACGCAATTTGGTTTGTGCATCAATACTACCTAAACTTTGCAAACTTAAGCCACCATAAGCTACTACTGGTCATACCAGACCAAGTAAGGCTGTTGCAAAAACCCCACTGAAAGTATTAAAGTGAGATTCACTTAGTTGATTGTGTTTCTTCCGTAGCGTGATACATTCACTTTAGAAAAAAAAGTATTTCTAAGTTTTTCTAATTATCTCAGAATTTTTTTTTTTTCCGGGGGAAAAAACGTTCTTGTTTTTCTGAATTAACAAATAATATCCTTGTTAATTCAGGGAGGCTAGAGCAGATTTTATCTCTCAAGTGAATACAGTACATTTCTGTAGTGTTATAAGAGAACGAATGACTTCTTTCTTCTTTTAAAAGTTGCATAACCTTGCTTTAAACAGTAGTTTTAAGTGTTAGTCATGTCATTTGTTGTCAGAGCGTCCATCTTTTCAATACCTACTCATCTTATACAAGCCTGTATTCACACAGACTGACAGTTATGATATTTGTGGATTTTAATGGAGACAGTGGGTTCTTGGTTGGTAGGCTGATGAGCAATGAAACTGTAATTTAACGGTCATCTTTTTTAACATTCAACTCTCAGACAAGTGTCTGCCACTCACTCTAAGTGCAGTTATGATAGCATTTGCAAGTATCAGTCTAATGACCATCTCAGTCCATTAGCAGCCATTGATCTGTTTCTTTATCTGACAAGTGGAAGTGAAGACGTCACATAAAAACGACAAACTGATTAGCTGACAGGTAGGCTCTTTGAAAAAGCATAATACGTGAACATGCTAACAGGCCATTCACCCACATAGACAAGAGCATATTTCTGTTGTTAGAGCTCAGTTTAACAGAACAAGAGTAAAAGCTTAAACAGGGTACTTTACTGCGATTCTGAACAGCTTGTTGATGATTGGCACTTTCTGTGTATTTGCCTCTGTCTATGGAAGCATGTGCAGGATATGATCATTCACACTGCCATGACCACAGACTGGAGGCCTGAACCATCTGTCCTCCAGCAGCACACACTCTCCTCCACACTCTCGATCGATACAGTCCCGACTCCCAGCTGCTCAGCTTGTGTACACTCCTCACTGAATAAACAGCCTGAGGAAATGGAGTAGCAACAGAGTGCTGACAAAGCTTTGCATCAATACTGCCATTCCACTTGACTGAAAGATATCAGTCATTAGATTTCATGGGAAAAACGGGTATGTTGAGAGATGTTACCATGGCAGAGAGACGTACTCTAACACGCCGCAGCAGTAAATGGCAGCCAAAACTGCATCCCAACCCTCTGCTGTCAAACTCACAAGAGCTGCGAGGTAACACGAGATTGAAGTGGAAAAAAGAGAGAGGATGCTAAAGGCCTCCAAACTGGCACACATTACTGAACCCTCGGTGTGATTTATCACTGCGCCAATGATGTCACTTCCTGAGAAGCTCCATCACAGCTTTGTGAAGCATTTACCAAACAGCGCTAATTGTGCAACAGAAGCCACAGCAGGATGCCTAGTGTAGGAGGGAGAGCTGATCAATGACAGTGCTGCTGGACTGCTGTACATCTCACTGTCAGAGAGGTCTGGAGACGTACACACGAGTATAAAAATACAAGACAGTAATCTTCCAGCAGCTCTTCCTGCACCACTGTAGTCTCTTCCCTGCTTCCTGTTGTGAAACTGTATCGCAGTCAATATTCAGATGCTGTCAGATGCACAGCATCTGAGCCTCCCCGTGGAGACGACTGAGGAGATCTCCTGAGGATGGATCACAAAGCAAATCCATAACGCACACACACACACACACTCTGCAGAGCTGCTTCCACAGAGGCTGGTGTACCATCCAGTGCATTACACTTTCTCTCCCTGCCAATAATGAAATAAGCCATCGACGAGCACAAACAGATTATTTTACAGCTAAACATTGATTAATAACCACATACAGTACAAGGACAGAGCATGCAGCTTCGTCACTGGCATTTAATTCACTGGAGTCTTTATATTATACACTAGATGATTAAGTTTTTGTGTTATTTTGTTGACACACTTTCAAACTAACAAACTGATTTACCGGAGACTTTAAAGTCACATGATCAGTGGAGCATAATAAATAGAATAAATCAACCAAAGCATCCAGACTGAGTCTCTGTAGTTTTTATTTAGATAAAAGGCATTGCTTGGGATGACACCATGGTCATACTGTTTGCAGTGTTTGCCTGTTTACTTTAATTAATTAAATCATCATGTTGAAAAGCCCAAAACGGAAATCTGCAGGAACAAAGTAAACTGTTCGGTGTCTATTTTTACAGATAAGCTGGAGACAAATCAAAGAGCAGCACTGTGAACTAGCTAGCTGTAAACCGGAGCTCTAACAAAAATTTGACATGCACAAGCTTAAACAGACCTTCATCGGCTCACTGAGCTGTTCTTCTCCCTGCATCAGGCGAGTCATTCACTTTGAACGCTGCCGACTGCTGATGCTAACAGTAAAATTCTCCACCAGAGCCGAGCAGGATGCTGAAGGATACAGGCTGACTATGGTGTGGTTTCACACAACATTTGGACAAACGTCACAGCATGACGCAGCAGTTTAACCACGAGACTCCGTGGATAGTCTTTCTGTCTCAGCCCTCGTATATAAACACTCAAACATGGTATCCATTTCCTCGCCAGCTTATTGAACTCTGCATATCTGAATTCTCTCTAATCCTTTCCCTCTGCTCGTTTCTCTCCTCCTCATCCCTGACTCAGGCTTCCAAGCCAACGCAGCAGATTACAAACTGATGTTTGGCTTGGGAAGCAGCATTGTGCCTCCCGCTGGCAGCATGAGTAAAATCTCTCCTCTGTGCTCAGTTAGACTATTATCATCACAGATACTGAAGTCAGTGCAGGAGCCGTGAGCTGGTGATGAGATATACCTGAGTTTGAGTCAGAGAAGGAGAAAAAAGGGAAAGCTGTGGAGAGGAAAAAAGCTAGCTCAGGTCCACTAATCTGCTCATTGCACCAGAAAAAACAGCTGAGGTATCTGTGTGTTTGCGTGTGTGTGTGTGTGTGTGTGTGTGTGTGTGTGTGTGTGTGTGTATGAGAGAGAGAGAGAGAGGATGTCAGTGATACAAGGTGATACTGACAAAACAATTAAAATTGAAGTCAGAAGATCGATAACTTGCAAAAAAAACCCTGATTCAATCCCGATAACTCTCATCACTGCCTGATAATATTTGATTAAATCAGCGTCTGATACATCCTTATGGATTGTTTTTTTTGTTTTTTTTTCATTTACTTTTTATTGAGTTTTCATTTAAGGTATTCATACAAATGAAAAGAGACACACCCCAACAAGGTGGGGGAGAAAACAATAAACTAAACAACATAAGAACAGGATCTGGAGGGTCTGAGTTTTGTATATCTGGCATTGTACTTAAATGTTCGTGTGCACTTATATCTTTTGTTTCTTAGAATTACATTTTACATTCTCAAGTCTACATTCAAGAGAGAGAGAGGGGGAAGGAACAGCAAAATGGAATTAAAATGAATTTAAATATTCACAAACACTCTTTGCATAGATATATTATACAAAGTCAGGCCTTATAGTTGACACATGAACAAGCCATTTGGACCAGTATTCTTCAAAGATATCTACTTGATTTCTTAGTTTGAATGTAATTCTTTGCATTGTGTATATGTTATAAACTATATCAATCCACTCATTCAGAGTTGGCACTTCCGTTTTCAGCCACTTTTTAGTTAAGGCTTTTTTACAGGCAACCAATAGCACTCGAATCAGATAGTTATCTGGCTTTGCCCAGCAAAGTTCTTCTAGATCACCAAGGTACATGGTTTTGAAATTGAGTCTGACCTTCTTCTTAAAGACTGCTTCCAGGACACCGTGGACAGCTCTCCAAAATGGAGCCACAGAGGGGCAATTCCAAAAAATATGAAAGTGGTTAGCTACTACATTGCCACATGATCTCCAGCAAGCTGTCTGATTAGAATACCCAGTCTTTTGCGCTGGAGTAGAGAAGAAACGAGACATGTTTTTCCAACTAAATTCTCTCCAAAAGAGAGAACTTGTCGTTTGCCATTGCTGTTTGCCCTTATGGATTGTTTTAAAGCATTATTATTTTGGTGGTGTCACAAACTATGCATTTTGGCTTTAATTGTGCATGTTCTCCCTGTGTCAGCGTGGGTTTTCTCCAGGTACTCCAGCTTCCTTCCACAGTCCAAAGACATGCAGGTTAATTGGTGACCCTAACTTGCCCGTAGGTGTGAATGTGAGCGTGAATGGTTGTCTGTCTCTATGTGTCAGCCCAGGGTGTACCCTGCCTCTTGCCCAATGAAAGCTGTCACTTAAAAAAGCCTTCTGGATATGCTCAAGAAAACAACAGGGGGTTGCCAAAGTCAGTAGGGTCGGTCCTCTGGGGACCACTATGCCCTACACAAAAAAAATCATGACAACCCATTCAACAGTAATACCAAATTTCAGTCTAGACCAAAGTGGTGCACTGACCGACACTGCCTTCCATGGCTTAAAACACTGGGCAGATAGAGGAGTGTATAACAAAGTTCCCTGCCAAGAATTAGACCAAGCCCGTTGGCATCCACTACTCACTTTTACCACCCTTTAAATCACTCTACCAGATCCCTCAACAAGTGCTTTGTCATGCTGAAATGTGACACTGAATCTATGTTATCTTATAAAACGCCATGACAGGAAACATCTTTACATCTAAACATGTTTTAAGGGGGTCAGATCCTAATTCCCAGCCACACCGAAACCTAATCAACATAAACCTTTAGGCGGACAGCCCCCTCCGGAAAAGCTTTCTCTCCCGTCGTCAAACGCTCACTTGGATCGAGATTCATGACCTGCCTGAGGGAATGGGAGAGAGATGGCTCCGTTTTGCCCGAGAGATGAACCATAAATAAAACATGAACTTGCGTTGACTTTCAAACCTCTGCACCTTATCAACTGCCAGCCACTGTAAGATAAAAGGCTACCCCCAAGGACAACTTGCAATCATCATAAATAAAAGAGGAATGGTTTCAGAGCTGTTGTTGTCTTCATGACTGCGCCAACTGCAGCCTCGTTAAACATGCAGTTTTCCCCTGCCACGATACCTGCATGAGAGAGAGAGGTTCGACTTTTCCACTGTCAACAGCTTCATCTCAAAGGCCCAGAGCTGGTGGAATATTCATGAGCGATTATTAGCTGTGCTTTGCATGTTAATATAAAACTGAGCGTCTGATAATGGAAATCCTGGTGTTTAAAAGGTATTCCGTTAAAACAAGCCTCCTCTGATGAACTGTTAACAAGCCAATAAATCATGAGACGAGACATGAGATGATACATCACTGGAATACCTCTCGCTTGCGTTGTACAGAGAGGCGTGGGAGCATACTAAAAAGGCAACAGAGGGTAGACAAAATAATGTAAACACATTTCGACGAAGAGGATGTCCACTTTAAAACAAACAATTTTACACATCCAGCAGATACAGAGCAACGTTAACATTCATTTCAAAGTCTGGGTAAAGGGCCAGGCAGTTGCTGCACTGCTGCAGTAGTGTGTTTTGTGCTAACATGATCTGCATTTAGCTGCTGAACGAGAGTTTGTTGCTTCGCAGTGGCTCGTTCTTTGGCTCTGCCCATTTTTAATCATTCAAATTTGGCTGGCTTTATAATTCCTTACCTGACTTCCTTTGCTACCATTCTATGAAGGAGGACAGTCTGCATAACATAGGTCACATGATCACAGTCTCCTCATGATTATGTGGGAAATATGATGATTATAATACATTACTTTTCACAGGTAAAAGTATGAACAGTGGATGAGAACAACATGTTCTGGCACAAATGTCTACTGTTCACTCTCCTTTTACTCTGTTTTGTTCTCTACCAATTTCTGAGGGGAACATCTCTCTCTTTCTCTTTAAG
Organism: Epinephelus moara; assembly: GCF_006386435.1. Classification (NCBI taxonomy): domain Eukaryota; kingdom Metazoa; phylum Chordata; class Actinopteri; order Perciformes; family Serranidae; genus Epinephelus; species Epinephelus moara. Next base: position 22,026,757 of record NC_065519.1, on the reverse strand, counting down.
CTGCCAGGTTTCATTAAATTCACCGGCTTGTCTCTAACTTTGTCTGTCTGCAGTTTGGAGCTGGGCCGGCACTTCAGAGCTGAAGTGATTTTTCACTGGGTGTTTGTATTATTTGTCTCTCCCCTGTAGTTTTCCATCAACACACCAAGGACCACCTGTGATGGATTTTCAACTCTTTCTTTCCTGCAGCTCCCAGGTAAGCCCTGCAATAAACCCAGAGTCTGATTGATGGTTTAATAGTGTCTTATCAAACCAGAGTTGACAGCACATACATTTGCAAAATTACATAAGGGGTGTAATGAGGCCTCTCCAGCTTATCAGAGCCCTCATTCATTTACATCCACTACATGGCAGGCAGGAACACTGAACATTATAACCATATGTGATCTCATTCTAAGACCCTGAACATTAATATGCTGCATAAACAGCCTTCACTCTTCTGGGAGGGCTTTCTACAAGACTCTGACGCAGGGATTTGCTCCCTGCTATGAGAGTATTAGTAAGGTTGGCTTGTGATGTTGGACTGTAAGGCCTGGCTCCAATCCATCCTGAAAAGGTTAAACAAGGTTTACTTTGCTCACCGGGGCACTGTCAAACACGAAATGGCATGTCCCAAATTTTTGACACAAATTGGAAGCACACTATTGTCTAAAACAGGGGTAGCCGTCATGGTGCCCGCAGGTGGCTGATCGCCCGCAGGGAGCCAACAGTTCGCCCGCAGGGCAAGCTCTAAAAATAACTGCTGTCAAACCAGCTGTCACTCGAATCTCCATGGTCTGATTTGACCAGCCGATTCTACAACTGTAGTGCTCCCACATACTGACATGATGTTAAATGCATTCAAACAGCCCAGATCAGGCTGACGGGGAGGGCTACTGACAGACGTGGCAAAGCTGGTGGAAAGATACACCTGTGACTATACGTCCAGTTTTCAAAATAAGGTGCTAACAAAGGATATATAAAAAATACATGTATTGAAATAAGATTGCCTGGAGTATATTCAAAAGAAGTGTTAAACATGTCATGTGTGTCCTTTATAAAATTAAAAAGAAAATACCAATAAATTGTGAGGGAAATGTCTTTATTCTTATTCTTCATGTCGTGCCTAACAATGCCCCTCAGCTGTTCTAAAATCACTGAAAATCACAGCCTCTCATGGCTTATTGCTTTTATAAATACTTCCTCATAGGGCTGGGCGATAAATCGATTTTATCGATTAATTCAAATTTGTAGTTTAGGCCGATTGTTTTAACGAAAATCGAATTTCTATTTAAAATCCGCCACCGCCGCTCCACGCTGGGCTCCCGTAGTTCAGAGTGGGCTCCCCCCTGCGCGCTTGATACACAACATGGCAGCGAGCGCTTAAGAACTCTTTCTCAAGAAAGGGAACGAGTTCTTCAGCGCTTTTGTGTGCTCACCTGTGTCTGTGTGTGTGCGCGCGCATCAGGGCCGAACTCCGCCGTGCGCGACACAGAGAGCAGAGGAGGATTTTAGACGAGCACCGTGTAGGGACATAAATGACATGCCATTGTGTAAATAAGATAATTAAGTGTTACCAACGCCAAGCTGGCAGACCCCCGAACCGTAGTAAATGGACCTCCGAAGACCATTAGCTCCTTTAGCTTGTGTTAGCTCGTTGTGGCAACAACACATAAACAAC